>NW_017718269.1:0-30944 GCF_001865875.1 Lupinus angustifolius
ATATTATTCTAAAAGAATCTTTCGAAGATACTGGAGAGAAGGTTTCTTTATAATCAATGCATTCTTTCTGAGTGAAGCCTTTAGCTACTAGACGAGCTTTATGTTTGTAAATATTATCCTTCGAATCCCCCTTGGTTTTAAATATCCATTTGCAACCAATAGGTTTCGTACCTTCAGGTAATTCGACAAGATCTCAAACGTCATTATCATGCATAGACTTCATCTCATCCTTCATGGCATCAATCCACTTTTGAAAGTTAAAACTTTTCATGGCTTGACAAAAGTTCAATGAATCATCTTCTGTTAACCCAATGCCATCCTCGTGTTCTTGAAGAAATACAATATAATCATCAGGAAGGTTGTTGAATTTGTTCTATAGGTACTTGAGGGAGAACCTCATTGTTGTCTTGTTTTGAAATATTGTTAGGGACATTTACAATATTCTGAACATTATCTTCTATTACCGAATTTATTCCTTGAATGGTAATAGGCACAAGAACTTGCTCACAATCAGTAATCGGTTCTTCCTCAAAGACAACATTCCTTATGTTCTCTTCCTTCCCAAAATCATTTTTCTCAAGAAATCTTGCATTTCCTGTCTCAAAAAAGAGTCTTGAAGTGGGATCATAAAATTTATAGCTCCGAGAGCGTTCAGCATAGCCAACAAAATAACAGCTAACAGTTCTAGAGTCCAGTTTTCTTTCATGCGGTCTATAAGGTCGCGCCTCAGCTGGACAACCCCAAATGTGCATGTGTTTCAAGCTTGATCTTTTATTAGTCCAAAACTCGTATGAGGTTTTGTTAACTGCTTTACTTGACACCCTATTAAGGATGTAAATTGCGGTCTTTAAAGCTTCCCCCAAACAGACTCTGGTAAGGAAGAATGACTAATCATACTTCTCACCATATCCTTAAGAGTTCGGTTTCGTCGCTCAGCAACACCATTCATGCTAGGTTTGTTTGGCATAGTGTATTGCGGAACAATTCCATACTCTCTGAGGAAAAGCGCAAATGACCCTGGATGTTGGTCTCCTGATCCATCATATCTGCCATAGTATTCACCACCACAGTAAGATTTGATAGCCTTAATTTTATTTCCAAGTTGAAGTTCAACTTCAGCCTTGAAAGACTTGAAAACATCCAAGGATTGGGACTTCTCATGTATAAGATATAGGTAGCCGTACCTAGAGTAATCGTCTATGAACGTAATAAAATAATGTTGTCCATTCCAGGAAGCCATAGGGAAAGGACCACATATATCCGTATGTATTAGTTCTAAGACATCTTTATCTCTTTCGGCACCTAATTTCCTTTTGTTTGTCTGTTTTCTCTTTATGCACTCAACATAGACCTTAAAGTCTGATAAATCTAAAAGTTCAAGAATTTCATCTGATACAAGTCTTTAAATTCTTTGTTTAGATATATGACCTAAACGCTTGTGCCATAAGGTGGCTAAATTCTCTTTTAATTTTCGTTTTGTACCACGTGAATTTGTTTGCAGTATTTCATTAGTGGAACTGGAAATATCAAGCATATAGAGATTATCAATTAAATAACCAGAACCAACAACATTTGAATTTTGATAGAGACTAACTTTATTATTTCCAAAAGAGCAAGAAAAACCAAATTTGTCCAAGCTGAAAACACTAATTAAATTCCGCCTAAAAGACGGTACAACAAATGCTCAAATAAATCTAAATGAAAACCAATTCTTAAACATAATCTAAATGTTCCAATAGCCTCAACTACAATTTTTTTGGCCTCATCGAGGTTAGAGTGTTCCCATTTCTCAATTTTAGCCTCATCGAGGTTTTCCACAGTGGAAATGGGTTTCTCCACATGAAGTGTCAGATCCAAATCCATACAGTTGAGAATAATTTCTACGGCTTCCTTCCAGACCTTAAAGTTTGTCCCATTCAGCAATGAGATGTTACTAATTTGAGCAGAAAAATTTGCAGCATTGGTAAAAGACATTGGAATACACATAACAAAGAATTAATAACATGTTCAAATCTAAACAAACAAGTCATGTAATATATATAAAAAACAAGACAAGTTCACATAATAGACCCATCATAGGATACCTAACACAACATCAATTTCTAGTCTTTGGACAGAAAAATTAATTTGTAAGTGGTACTCTCAATGCAATGATCAAATATTAACAATTAGTTCTGTCAAACAATAGTCTTTCTTTGGAGTGACTATTATTCACATGAAAAAAAAAACTTTATAATTGTTACATATTTATCATCACATGTATGTTATTATTTGGCCAAATTGTATCTTCCTTTGGGTCGAACACAATTCGCATAAATAATCTTATACTCATCTGTGTAATTCAATTAATTTCTATAATATAGGTTACTTTGGCAACATATTGCATCAATTAATTCAAAATAATTACCAGAAAAAAGGAAAAAACAATATGGATTCATTATAAAAAACATATTTAATCCAAATGTTCACAAGAACAAAACTTATATTAGTGCAAAATCAATTAAAGAACAAAAATTGTGCCTAATGTATCTCAGTTTCATTCACGTTAGTGCAAAAGTTATGCCCGTCAATAAAGTGCAGAACATATAGTTCATGTATATCAAGAAAGTTCTACAACAATCAAGATTGGAAAAACATAAAATAAAGTATTATCCCATTGGAAAACATAGTGAAACAAGAAGAATCTAACATTACAACTCTTGATATAAAAGTCAGGTAGACAAACTTCAAGACTTGTATCTCAATGATTTAGTCCACCGTAGTTTAGATTCTTTAGAATGGGAATGACTTATACATATCAGTGATGAGATGAAATGCAATTACAAAAATATTTAAAAGCATGAAGCAAGAATGCTAATTGTTAATAGGGGACATATAATATTCTAACCAGTCATCGAACTCTTAATATAGCATCTTCCAACAATAACAAAAAAAAAACAAACGTTGTGCTATATATATACATTGTAAGTCTGAATCTTGTTAAAACGTAAAGCTGAATGTAACATGTATATATTGCAATATATATATATATATATATATTATATATATATATATATAAATAAAAGACAACGACAATAAAATGGTATAAGCAAACCTCAATATTAAAACAAACAGATCCATATGCATAAATATACATTATGCACTAGTTGCAGCGAAAACATTTCATTCAAAATTCCCAATATTTAGAAGATATAGTGGAAGCATAATTCAATAATCCCCAAATTAAAATTAGGGTTCATACAAGATTTAAGAAAACACCCTTAATGAAGAATCGTAAAAATTCAGAATCTATGCTCTGATACAACTTGATGAGAATTCCTTATGATTGGTGAAATACCAATCCTAGGATCTTGAATCTCATGATTCTCATACACATATATGAAACAAAGGGTATAGTGTCATATCTGAATCCATATTCCTGGATGTGCTCCTTTGATCTACGTTTCTGAAAGAGGTTTTGTGGTATGATGACATTCCTCAACCAAATCTTTGATTCCTCTTGGCACTTGCGTTTTCACTCTGATGGGGAGAGGAGAAAACTGAATTTCATTTGGTGTGTTGTGGACCATAACCTTTATGCGTTAACTTATATAGGGTTCTTATTATCCCCTAGGTTAACCTGATGAGTATCACACATTAAGTCCATATATATTATTAGCTTTTAGAAATCTAAGATGAGTCATTAATTAAATTACTTATAATATAACCCTGAAAATAAATAACTGATATCATTATATCAAATATATGATGTGCACTTTATTTAGAAATTAACATCATTTACCCTTATATGGTCATTAAAGTCTCTTTTTTCTTACGAAAATAATTGAGTTAACATATCAGCTTACTATATACACAATTTACAATTATGAGCGGTTCACATTCGGTTAACTACAAATATTCCTTATCCACCATTTTCACCAGTCATTTCTTTATCATATCCATAAGAACCTTCCACGTAAAAATATTACAATACATTCATCAAAAAGATTACATATCAGATTTGGAATGAATGATAATTTCAAATATTTGTTTACTAGTTACGAGTCATGGGTCTTCAGTGTAAAATATTTTGTAATATTTATTTATTATCTAATATTTTTTTTAAATGTATGATAAATTAAACACATATCTGATATCACATATTTACTCTGTGACGTATAATTTTAAAATATATGTAATAATGTTGTGTAGTATTTCTTTAGAAATCAATTGTAGCGTACACATTTAGAAGAAAGTATTAAAGTATTCATTTATTATTAAATTTCAAAATTTAAAACCATCATCAATTTTATTTAAATCACTGGGTGTAAAACAATGGGTGTAAGTAAACAATAAATAAAAGATGGTTGATAATTTGGTATGTCTAAAAAATTATAAACTGCATAACAATATGCTAGGAAGGCAAGAACTGTGTCATCATCATTGGTGAAAAATGGTCTCATATGATTTTCTTTTGATCCTAACAAGACCGTTTTTTTTTTGGTTTTGAGTTCTGACTTGTATACACAATAATGAAGACTCCTTCACTCTTATTTTCATCCCTCCTTCTTTGACCCACAACCATTGCTTTGACTTTGTCAAACTCATTATTCTCATTATCATGCGTTCCCTTCTTCCTTAATTCCTCACATATATACTCTTCATTCCCAAATATATGATATATCATCTCTTCCATTATGTTCCTACATATATAACTTTAACCAACAAAAAAGTGCAACAAACCCATCAAAATTTTCTATACAAGTCTCCAAATAAAGCTTGGTTAAATCCCACTCTTATATTATAGCTACATAGTGTACTGAATCTTTGGTTGTGCACCCTTTATTCTTGCCTTACAACAATAGAAAATTAAAAAAATATATATATGGCTGAAACCAGAATTTATGAAAGAACGTTAGAGGAAACTCCAACATGGGCTGTTGCAGTTGTTTGCTTCGTGCTGCTTTTTATTTCAATCATCATTGAATATAGTATTCATGCTGTTGGAAAGGTAAGGTTTGGAATGGTTTATGCTACTCAAAAGTTGTGTTTAAAGAATTATTATTATATATCTCTTAGTTGCTTCAACGTTCATGATATCTTCTTTATAATAAGTTATGTTATTGTACTTCTAAATTGCAGTGGTTCAAAAAGAAGCACAAGAAAGCTCTCTATGAAGCGTTGGAAAAGGTCAAAGGAGGTACTGTCATATATTTTTTATATTTGTATTAAATTTAAACAACTGAAGTCCAAATTTACTTTAATGGTACAATTGCATCATTTGTTCTAAAATGAACCTAACAAATTTATTATACATTTATATTTCACATTAAAATAATTAAGTATATTAAAAAATTGTTAAAAATAATTTAGTTAATATGAAACCGGTTAATAATTCTTCAAAATAAATAATAGATGACATAAATATATTGAACAAATACATTAATATAAATCATGACAATATATGATTAAAACTTTGTTTAGAGTTGGCCAGCCTCGTTTTATTTTTTCTCGAAACCTAATGCGTATTTACTGTTGAAAATTAGAATGAAGATCATTTGATACTTCTTTCCTGACATTTCCCACATGATTATATCAATAGTTGAAATCATTACCATATATTTATCATTGACCTTCAACAATATGATGCATGCATACATTATTGCACTAATTGATCTTAATGCCACACTAGAGCCAAAAAATTGATTGATTGCAAATTGAGTTTTAAACACTCCAAGTGTCCATTTTTTTGTACATCAGAAATAAAAAGAAAACAATAGTAGCAAAAGGACAAAGCTAAGTTACAGGAAAATGATCCTGAGCTAGTAAATAAAGACATACAGATGGAGCCATGTCCCATGTTTTGAAAGAATCTGACAAATGCAATCCGAGTTTTGACATATAGTCAGAGTCCAAATATCCATTTGATATGGTTCTTAGTGTTTTCCTATTTTTTGGAACAATTTTCTCTTAGTTGCTTATACTAGTGGGATGCTTTTAACAAAAGTTGTTAATTCTGAATATATGTCATAATGCATCTTTGGAGCTCACCCATGGAAAAATCTTTAAAGATGCTGAACTCGTGTAACTCATTATATCGTTATATGAATCACCTTGAAAACGCGTGCCAAATCTACCCGTCTTTTGAAGTCGATTTCAATATTGCTATACGACAATTCTTCTACACTCAATACATGTAATTTATACTACCTAACATGTCTAGATACCCATGTGTCTCCCATTCTTTTTTTCCTCAATACTCTTAAAATAATGGGAGTCATAAGATGGTCTGATGGTGAAGAGGGTGGTCGTAAGATGGTTAGATGGTTGGATGTAGGAGGTTGAGGGTGGAGTCTCACCAAACATTAAATCTTTACGTGCACCTACACATTTTACACTCTTTTATTAATGCCTCCAACTTCCAATGAAACATTCCGATTTTCCAACATGTTGGAAATTATGAACACAAACAATCTTTTTCCAACTGTGAATGAAATGACAAACCGTTCTTAATTCCTTATCATCACTTGTGTTAAATTCCAGTTTTGGTTTAAGTATAACATGGTTGCTTTTTTTTGTTTTGTTCCAGAGCTTATGCTGCTAGGATTCTTATCCTTGCTCCTAACAGTGTTACAAGATCCAATATCTAAGATATGTATATCAAAAAATGTTGCATCTACTTGGCATCCTTGTTCTACTCCAAAGGCAAGTAAAACTGAAGAAGATTCTCATTCTGATGAAAATGATACTAATTCCAGAAAGCTCCTCCAATATTTGAACCCCATGCCACGGCGTTTTCTAGCTACGAAAGGATATGATAAATGCGCTGCAAAGGCAAGTTCAACACCTTAACTTTTCAGCCCTTGAGTTCCTTCCATTTGCATATAGATGGAATCGTGGTATACAATCGTAATTGCGACCATAATATATTGTGGTTTTTATAATCTTCTATCCACAATACAATTCAATTGTCATTGTATTGATCGCATTTTATGGATTTTGATTTAACTGCAATTGCAAATTTTTATAATTATCACTTTTTAGATGGTCATAACTTTGATTTAAATTATTACAACCTGGCAGTTATCATATTTCAGATGTTATGTCTACCTTCCTTAAGGTTTATGTTTTAAAGGCTATAAATGTAATGATAGGTATCAATTTTAATTAAAGTAAAACTTTGGTATCTGAGAGACATGTCTCAAATTGCATAATAGTAGACAAGGTAATAGTACAAAAAGGAATTTAACTTTGGTTAAAATAGACTTTAAACCTCAGTTATTGAATGAAGGTTTATGTCGGCTACGTTAAAAGCTTAAAGTTTTGATTTTTGAAGCTAGTTCTGATTGATGTTTTAGAATATGCAGGGAAAAGTTGCTTTTGTTTCTGCATATGGGGCTCACCAGCTCCATATATTCATCTTCGTGCTAGCCATTTTTCATATCCTACAATGCATTATAACTCTGGCTTTGGGAAGAACTAAGGTACCCCACCCCACTATTCATTTTCACCTCATACTCCAAGGTTTTATATCTTGAAACATTAAAGTTACACTCCCCTCTTCTTTTTGTTAATTTGTCTCTATCTAATTTAATTGATTATTGCTTGAATATATCTTAGATGAGACGCTGGAAGACATGGGAAAATGAAACAAGGACTATTGAACATCAGTATTATAATGGTAAGATATCAAAATTTCATTGGTTTATTAATCATCAATTTGCCCACTTGGGAAATAATGCATTAATGCCAATGATTCCGTGCTCTATACGTTTATCATGAGTTAAACCCACCAGACAAAACATTACATCTAAAAATGTCACATGTTAAAAGAAGAAAAATATTATTTAAATGCTAAGAACTTAGAGCTGTCACAATATTCTAACTTCTAATAGTTTGTTGATATTTTCATTTAGATTTGTACTCAGCATTAGCCAAAATATTATGTAAGGGTATTGTATTTATAACTTTTTTTGGTATAGCTTAGAGTATTCACTATCCTAAGAAATTAATCCATAATTTATAGATAAAAATAACCTCTTTTAAAATATATGATTATGTCTTCTAACAAATAATATTTTAGGAATCAAAACATTGACCAACAAATTAAATAGAATTTTACACTAATCAAATTCTTTCATTAATATATTTTAAGTATAAAATAGATTTTTCTAAAATTAAAGATTGGCATGGATGGCGTGGATGTTGACTTTCTTACAGGTTTGATAAGACCTTTGGATAGAATGAAGTACATGTAACATTAATTATATTAACACTGCATTTTTTTATAATAGACATATTGGAGTTTTTAGATGCGTCAAGTATCATGTCATGGCTCACAAGCAGTAATGAAATGATAGTGGCAAGATAACTATAAATTATATTATCCACTTTTTTTATTGTATTATATATAATCCACTTTTAAATATACAAAAGTGCTGAAAAAAGTGAATATAACATGCTAGCAAAACTATTATTATATAGGAACAGTATACAATATATATTAAATTATAACTTACGCTTATCTTTCTAGAAATATTTTTAGAAAAGTAATTTATTATTAAGTGTTGATTAGTTTTTGAAATTATTAAATAAAAAAGACCACCTAATACATAAAATTAATAAAAATTATTACAAAATTAATTTAATTTTTCTACTGGACAATGCAAACTTTAAATTTTTTAGATACAAACTTTTTCAATATATTGTATGGAACATGTCTTTGATTTACTTTCAGCCATTTAAAAGAACATGTAAATATGTGATGCAGATCCTGAAAGGTTCAGGTTTGCGAGGGACACAACATTTGGACGAAGACACTTGAAAAAATGGAGTGAGTCATCAATTTCTTTATGGATGGTAAGTACACATTGTTTTGGTTGTATTATTATTATATTACCGTAATGAAATGAT
Organism: Lupinus angustifolius; assembly: GCF_001865875.1. NCBI lineage: Eukaryota > Viridiplantae > Streptophyta > Magnoliopsida > Fabales > Fabaceae > Lupinus > Lupinus angustifolius. Next base: position 8,893 of record NW_017718269.1, read on the forward strand.
TAAACCTGATTTTTAAGAAATCAGAATATTAATTGATATAGTTAATAAAAAAGTAATTATTAATTTACGATGGTGGCTATTTATCAATTAATATTGTGATTAACTATATAGACTATATCACATTGAACTTAGGCCCTCCATGTCTATTATGATTAGGTGATTACGTAAGAAATTCACCTTAACCTTTAGCTACATGCTGAATTTTACGTGGCTAACAACACAAATTATTTTCAAAGTTAACATTGTCTTAGGATTTTACTCTTACCAGGTTAGCTTCTTCAGACAATTCATTGGATCAATTAATAAAGCTGATTATTTTGCATTAAGGCACGGATTTATCATGGTGAGTTTGTATTTGAAAATCAATTCTAGTTTAATTCCAAAGAACATTCCTAAAATGCAAGACTAATAATTTATGAATTTTTAGACACATTTGGCACCAGGAAGTGATGCAAAATTTGATTTCCAGAAGTATATCAATAGATCACTTGAAGAGGATTTTAATGTTGTGGTGGGAATAACGTATGAATCTCATCTATTCCTTTCATTTGCTTTCAATAATTACTTATCAAATTTATCAATCTAAGCTTATTCTTTTTGTCTTTTGCAGTCCACTCATATGGTTCTGTGCTGTGTTATTCCTACTGACTAATACTCATGGTATGCCACATTCATGTTTTGAAACTAATTTGAATATGACATATATGTCAAAGTTAAGCTAAGGGTGTACTTTGAATTTTAAGGGTAAAAAATGTAATCATATTTTAAATAAAAAAAACACAAATGTCAATGCATATTGTTTTTCTTTTGATATTCCGTTGTACTGATAGGAGTGTTACTCCTCAAAATCCATATGAATTGTAATTTCACTAATTTGAAACTTTTGCTGTATGTGGACAGGGTGGTATTCTCATTTTTGGCTTCCATTTATCCCATTCATCGTAAGAATAGACCACTGATTTATGTTTATTCTGCTTATCTACATTCTCCTTCTTGATTTTAAGGGTTAAAACTAATCATAAGATTCAATGTAAATTTCACAGATAGTCTTATTGGTTGGTACTAAGTTACAAATGATCATAACAAAGATGGGACTGAGGATTCAAGATACAGGAGAAGTGGTTAGGGGTGCACCTTTGGTTCAGCCAGGAGATGAGTTGTTCTGGTTCAATCGTCCACGCTTCCTTCTCTTTTTAATTCATCTTGCTCTCTTTCAGGTAATTCCGTTACTTACCTTTCTTAGGGTTCGTTTGCGAGTTCAAGGCTTCATAGCCATCTTGTATTTAATGACTCTCAAACCTTCCTTTTCACTTCCTTTTCCTTCAAAATCTAACTCGCAAACGGAGCCTTAAAGATTTTGTTATATATATATCAAATTTAAGAAATCCTCTGTTCTGAAAATAATTATGTTTGATTCTTTCTATGATGCAGAATGCATTCCAATTGGCATTTTTTACTTGGAGTACTGTGAGTTTACCATTTCGATCAAAAAATATTTAATTTTTTGCTTTACTGGATTATAAGTTAATGAGCATTGTATCTAAGAAAACTTTGTGCTTACCATAATTGTTTTGTTTCAGTATGAATTTGGCTTACACTCTTGCTTCCATGATACTACTGCAGATATTGTCATCAGAGTAACAATGGGGTAAGTTCATTTCAATTACAAAAAAGTGCACAACCCAATATGCAGAACAACTACTAATTCATGACTTTTATTTTGGAGTTTAGATGACCCTAACCTCTTAAGAATTTTACATGTAAACTAATAATAAAGTTGCAATTTTTTCAGGGTTCTGGTACAATTCTTATGCAGCTATGTAACTTTGCCTCTTTATGCTCTAGTCACACAGGTAAGATGCAAGAACATTTATATGATCATTTTTCATTTACCATACTACCATCATTTTAAACCGTGAATTCGTGATCGAAATGGTAATTGTGGCCGCAATTGCAGGAAATACGACTGATATAGCCACAATTACCGACACCATATATGGTTGTAGAGACTACAAAAATTGCATTACTGCTGCCATAATTAAAAATCCTGCATACTGTTATGACCATTCACTGATTTTAATTCTCTTTTGGCTAACATTACAGATGGGTTCAACAATGAAACACACAATTTTCAATGATAGAGTAGCAACAGCACTAAAGAACTGGCACCACACAGCCAAAAAGCATGTAAAAGACAGCAAGCATGCTAGTGCCAATGTCACACCATTCTCAAGCCGGCCAACCACCCCGACACATGGCTTATCTCCGGTACACCTGCTGCAACAGCATCACGGCCGCAGTGATAGCACACAAACCTCTCCAAGGACCTCAAACTATGAAAATGAAGAGTGGGATATTGAAGGGTCAGCTTCCCCAACCAAACATATTATAGGAGAAGGAGATGAGACACAAATTTTGGAGCAAGATTCAACAACACAATTGCCTATTAGCTCTCAACATGAAATCAGCATAAGTGTATCAGAATTTTCTTTTGAGAAGCGGCTTCATAGAGATTATGAGTAGTTAGTAGTAGATAATGTAGGAAACTAGTTCAAATTCTTCAGTACATATCAAAAAACAACTCATAAATGATATTCTTGTTGAGGACTTGAAAGAACACAATTTGTAGCATCTTTAGAATAATGTCCACTCAGTCTATGATCATGGACTTGAAATTGCATTAATTGACTTTAGTGAAGCAAAAGTATAAGAAAAAAGAACTACAATGCTTTTTAATCAAGAACTAATATGTTTTTTAATCATATTCTTGTCCCCTTGATGATTAATGTTTTTTACACTTCCTCACTAATATACAATCCTTTTTTCCAATTACAAAAGTATACTTTCGTATTATATTATCATATGGTATTAAATATACATTGCAGAATATATCATTCCAGTAAGAAATAGGAGTAAAGTTAACAAGAAATGAGAGTAATTTGTTGGGAGCAGTTTGCTCTTACATTTCTATATAGACTTACATAACTTGTTCCATCTTTTACTATCATTTAACACTTGTTTTAAAACTTACCATGCCATTTAATATTATAATAGGGGTGACCCAAAATAAATATCTTCACAATTTAAGTTCGTTTTGTTTGTGGGCACACAAAAAATTCTATACCGTAAGGGGAATGGTAGGGCGTTTTAGAGCATAACATCGGGTGGAAGAAATCCTTGAAGTTGCAATTCACTTAAATGAGTGAGATGTGTAGGTCACTACTTCTCCTGAGTTGAATTTTGGAGAGAAATGGAAGGCTTGAGAGTCATGAAATACATTTGTGACTCTTCCATTTTGCTTCATTCCACTCCAAAATCCAATCCATTAAAAAATAGAACAACTCAAATCAACATTGCATGACATTATAATGCTCTCATTCACGCAGCTGCATGAATAAGTTAGTCTAACAATAGCAACAATATTTGGTATGTGCACAGGTAATTGAATTATATTTATCTATCAAAAGAGAAACCCTTAATTACACAGAGGTCATAGCATATAAGTTTGGTTGGAGAACCGTGAATTGTTTCGTAAGTATTAATTTGTGATGCTTTTGTCACCCAATACACCCGGTTTGCATATTAACACCCAGTTCCAAGTAAACCATCATTGAAAATGTCAATTTTCTCACCTCGAGCTTTAAACTGTTATATGTTTAATGATACAACTCCACCAACAGAATACGAGCAAGAATGAGGCTAAGAACCCTAGCAAAAAAAATAGAGAAAGGAAGAAGAGAAAAAAAGGAACCACCACACATATATATATAGACAGAGACAAGAAAAGGAAGATAGAGACATGATAGATTAAGGTTCAAATGAAATTAGGTTTTGATACTATTAAATATTAGGGTATTAGACTTATTTGGACAACCCAAAATATTTTTTATTTTTATGGACTCAATTTAAATAAAAGTATTTCTTTAAAAAATCTGGAAATATTTTTTTCTCAAAATTTAAATAAAGTCATTTGTTTAGTTTTCATTAATTAAAAATAATCAAATTATTAAATCATATTAGATTATAAATGATGAAAATTAAATATGGAATTAAACCAAAGAAAATTAAAATAAATTATTTTAATATATTATTAATTAATAATCAACCATAATACTATAAGTATAAATAACATATCAAATATATTAACTAAGCATACCTACAACGTACTGATATATTGACAAGGTAACATACGACATGCTTATATCAAAGAGAACCACGTTTCATATCCATAGTCCAAAAATCCACATAAGAATCCTCCTTGACCTAGACAAAAACATTTCTCATGAATGTGTACCACCTTTGAAAATGTCATTTCTAATAGTTTCTTGTTGCATAAGTCTGAATCCCTTTCGGTAATGAAGAGGCCAATACCAATGTAGGATTGTGACACACGGTAAATAAATGTGAAAACAGACTAGATCAAACTTTATCTTAAACATGCCTAACCTATATAGTATTTAAGAGTTTGAACTTGACTTGTTTAAAAAAAAATTTAAAGTTGAGGTCTGACCTGTTTAAAAGTTTGTCTAGTTGGTTAGCCTGTTTAAAGACCTTTTATACAATATAATCTTAAAATAGGTCATCATGTCTACATTTAAATAAGCTAATATCCCTAATTTTAATTAGACTTTTCTAACCATAACAATGAAATTATATTTATATTAAAATTATGTATATATATATAATAATATTATTTATATTAAAATGGTATAATATGAATATATTACATAATATAACTAAATAGGTTGGTGTGTTAGATTTAATATGTCTTTTGGATGACCTAAAGCCTAATTTGTTAAAGTAAATAATTTTTTCAAAAGTCTGAGTCTGACATGTTCACGATAAAAGCCTAACCTATTATAAGCTAGGTATATGCATCTGATATATGGTATGGTCTGTATCCACCCTTACTGGTAAAGTGAGAAGGCTTGTATTGAGATATAACATTTAATTTAATCTCTTTCTTAATCAAATGCATCTCCTAATCTTCTTACGTTGACTAAAAACCTCAATGATAAAACTAAACGAGAAATATGATTTTCTTTTCGGAAGGCACTAATACTATGATAATGAAGAGCAAGGCTTCATATGTGATATAATATACCGATCATCCATGTTAGGGATGACAAAAACCTCGTATCCCTGGGTATCCGTAGGTAAAAACCGTACGGGCACGGGTACATGTCACAAACGGGTACCCGTGGGTATTATAAACGAGTTTTTAAAAATACTCATAATACATACGGGCGGATACGACTATTATGGTACCCGTGCCTGAGAATACCCGTTATTTATATGATTAATATATTATATTTAATTAAAATAAAAAGTACATTATTCTAATATTCATTATATATGTACATTTTTTCTTTTACTTTGTTTACATATTTTATTGAGTTTGGTAGTGAAACACCCTACAAATATTATTACATGTGTAGAAACACACATGTTTTACGAAGAAAATATATACTTTTTGTTAATGAAATGAGAACAAAAAATAACACAAATAGAAAACACCAATAAATTTAGCATTTTTATCAAATATTCAATCAAAAGGTAAAAATATAATTAAATTTCATCTTATTTGAAACATAATAGAAGTAAAAAAATTAAAAGTTCATTTCTAATATATGAAACTCGCGGGTACCATTTGTAACCGTCGGTACCCAGAAATACTCGCGAATATCCGCACACGGGTACCCGTACGAGTACAGGCGGGTATGAGTAATGCTTTTCTATTTTGAAACGAATAGCGGGTAGCTACTACCTGTGTCCACCCATGCCTATTGTCATCTCTAGTCCATGTTGAGTAGAACGTAAAAAGTGCCACGTGTAACATGTTAATAAAACAATGAAAACATTTTCTCCTATGCTTGGTTCATGTTTATGGTGTTCCAAATTTCCGTTCATGTACTATTAGTTGTTGTCTCAAATCGTGTGTTTTCCTCATTGCTAGAAGTAGGACAACCCCATTTAGGTTCTAATTGTGTTTTAGATTATGTTCAATTTGCAATCACAAACCTGACAAATAAGTTCTGGAATCTACCAAATAGAGAAACCCTTAATTTTTATTAATGATCAAACACTATGCAAAAATTGATATTTAATAAAGCTCATTCAACAATGTTTATGTGTTGAATGATGTTAAATGTAAGGCGGAAGAGAATTAACAATGTTTATTGAAACAAACGACGTTAAATGTATTATTTTTAATAGCGCTTATTGAAGCAAGCGTTGTTAAAGTTCATACTTCATATATTTAATAATACTTCTTCAGTAAGCACTATTAAAGATCGTACATTCGTTCATATATTTAAATCACTTCTTTAGCTAGTGCGGTTAAACGCTTGTTTTAGTGAGCGATAATCTTTTCAAATTAAAAAACAAAACATCACACACATTAATATACATATCACCCAGCTTATTATTTCTCTTACTTTTCTTCTTCTCCATGAGTTACATTTGTTTTCCTCTTTTGTTTTTAGTTTCTCTCTTCAAGCAAGTTATTAGTTTTTGGTTTTTCTCTTTAATGATAAGGTAAATCATTATCTTATTTTAGCTCATTTATTTCTTTTTGATTCAGTCTTAATGCTTTCATTTACACCATAAATAACAAGTATTTGATGCATTTAAATTGTTATTTTTAAATAATTAGTTTATTTATGACCAATTTGGTGGAAGCATTTCACTAATAGTGCGATCTTTATTTGTTGTGAAGTTATGCAACTATGGTGTTCTATGTTTTTGGCTATGGTTCACTGGTTTAGAACATACAGTTTGAGTATAATGGTAAATGTCCTTTCTCAATTGCTGCTAATTTGGTATTTTTTTTATAACTTTTACAATTTGTTTATTTTTTATTTGAATTTGCAGCTTGCATTGATCTTTGAGGAACACATGAACACTCTGTAAGAACTTGCAAATTGGAGGAGAAAAAATGAAAAATTTGCGTAATATCTCATTACTCATGTTATTTTATAATATTGGAATCTGTTGAGGTTGAATATAGTTGAAGTCGTTGGTGATTTAACAAATTTATTGTAAATATGGTGGAGTTTGACATGCTTGTTATGTGTTTGATAGAATGTCTAGGAGATATATTGTCTTATTTAGAAAGTAGACATTTAACAACACTTGCTTCACTGAGCATTGTTAAATGTCTACTTTCTACGGTACTTCAAAAAAACGTTGTTAAATATAACCTTATGTGTACTACTATACATACATAAAAAGCTTCTCATAAACACTATTAAATAACAATTTTAAGTGCGGTTGTTTTGCTATTTTAGCATAGTGAAAAGATGAGCAAAACAAATTATCCAAAGGTGTTTAAATAGAAAACGATAAACCTAATATCCTAAATTAGACAAAACCGAAATTAAACAAACTCCTAAAAAATAGTAAAACGATAAACCTAATCCTAAATTATTCAAATTCGAAATTTAAATAAAAACTGCTAAAAATAGTAAAACGTCATTCTGAAAGGTATAATAATGGTCATTCTGACATCGGGCGCTAAAGTTGTGCAAATCCTACCATTCTTTTCTCATGAACGACTTCATCTTCGATACGTGCAGCTAGCCTTCCTATATCAAATTGTGATCATAATATTATGGATATTATGGTACATTTTTCCTTAGTTTTTCATAATTACGATAAACATAATATAACTACCACTCCAAACATAAATAATTTATAATACTGATTGTACTTATTGTGTTATTCTCTTAAATTTATTCTTTTCAATTATAAGGATTCTGTCATCTCTTAAGTTATATTTTAGTTGTCAAAATTTGCATAAATGGAGATTTCATACATATTTGATACCCTTTGCAATTCATAAGTGTTTTTATGAGTTCATGTCTCAAACTAACTATGTCTTTATCTCTATGTGTTCAAGTATGTTATGACCTTCTTCCGGTTTTGCATCCAAACTCATATATTTTCTTTTTTTATTTGTTTGTTTATCACATAGAATATAGATATTAGTGTCAAAGTTATCACCTCCCGTGGTTGAGCAAATAAGAAATCACAAGGGATTCAAGAAATAAGAAAGAACATGAAGAAGCAGAGATCAAAAGCAAGAAGAAGAAGAAGAATTTATGGAAAGCACCTCTTGATCACGATTTCTGATTATATTTGATTACTTTAACAATAATGATTTTATGAATCAATTTCTTACTACATAATAGAAGAGTTAGAACTCTTAAATAGAAAACAGAGAAAGATAAAAAGGGGAAAGGAAAAACTGAAAAGCAGTTAAAACAGTTATAACTGTTTTAACTGTTTTTCTGGCCAGTGATAATTTCTTCTGTTTCTTCACGGACAGAACTGGTTTGGGCTTTGAGTGGGCTAGTGTGAGTGTCCAATAGTCCCCCGCAAGCTTGTAAGTGAAAATTGAGCATGTCAAGCTTGGAAACAAAAGAACGAAATGGAACAGGTGAGAGGGGTTTAGTTAGGATATCAACAATTTGAGAGGATGAGGCAATAGGAAGAAGATGTTGGGTGCCATTTTGGACACGTTCCCTTACAATGTGGCAATCTATGTCTATGTGTTTGGTGCGCTCGTGAAAGATATGATTTGATGCTATATGAAGGGCTGAGTTATTGTCACAATACAAGCTAATTAGAGATGGGTGATGGATTCCTAAGTCACAAAAGAGGAAGAATAACCATTGGGCTTCACAAGAAGCCATGGCCATGGCTCTGTATTTGGCTTCAGCAGAAGATTTTGAGACAGTGTTTTACCTTTTACTCTTCCAAGAGATTAGGGAAGTTCCAAGGAAAAAGCACCATCTGGTAATTGATTTTCTTGTATTCAAACGCACGCCCCAATCAGAATCAGAAAATCCTTTCAAGGTTGTTGAGTTTTGAGTTGGGAACAGGAAGCCATGAGCAGGGGAGGACTTCAGATATTTGAGAATTTTGATAGTTGCTAGTTGATGTTGGTCAGTAGGACAAGAGTTGAACTGACTAAGGTGGCCAACTGCATAGCTGATGTCTGGTATGGAATTAGTCAAATAAAACAACTTGCCGAAAAGCCTCTGATAAGAACTGGGATCTTGTAAAGAGGAGCCTGATTGTGAGTGTAACTTGGTATTGTAGTCCATTGGAGTAGAAGATGGCTTAGCAGCGAGCATACCTGTTTCACAAAGAAGATCTAAGACATATTTTCGTTGATATAAAGCTATACCTTTGGTGGATCTGGCAATTTCCATACCAAGGAAATATTTCAAATTGCCAAGGTCCTTAATGCTAAATTTGGTGTTAAGAATGTGTTTGGCAGATCGGATTTCAGTAAGATCATTTCCAGTTAGCACAAGGTCATCAACATAAACAAGTATGGCTGTAAAATTAGAACTAGATTGCTTAATAAAGAGGGAATAATCAGAATAGCTCTTATAGAAGCCATGGTGAATTAACACTTTGGTTAGTATGTCATGCCATTGTCTACTGGCTTGTTTGAGGCCATAGATAGACTTGTGTAATTTGCAAACTAAGGAAGAATTAGGGACAGTGAGACCAGGAGGAATTCGCATATATACCTCTTCATGGAGGTCACCATGAAAGAAGGCCGTATTCACATCCAATTGATGTATATGCCAATTATGAATGGAAGCTAAGGATAAGAGCACTCTAATGGTGGTCATTTTGACCACAGGGCTTAAAGTATCAAGGTAATCTATGCCCTCCGTTTGTGTGAACCCCTTTGCTACTAATCTAGCTTTGAATCTATCTATGGAGCCATCAGGGTTATGCTTGATCTTAAAGATTCATTTGCAGCCAATGGCTCTTTTGTGTTCTGGAAGATTAGTTATAGTCCAAGTATTGTTGTTTTGCAGAGAAGTGAGTTTAGATACTATGGCTTCTTTCCAACAATCATGAAGAATTGCCTCTTTGTATGAATAGGGTGTTTCAGTTGAGGATATGGCTAATGAGTATTGTTTTTTTGCAGGTGATAGAGATTGGTACTTGACAAAGTTGGATATGGGATATCTGATGTTGGAGGAAGTGGATGGAGGTTTAGGGGTTCTGGATGAGTGCCTAACTGATGGTTCAGTGATGGTAGGTGAGGGAGGCGAATGATTATTACTTGTTGGGTTAATAGGTGTAGGTGGGTGATGGGAATTGTCAGTTGAGGACATAGTGTTGGAAGGATCCAGAATTGTGTAAGGGAAAAGATTGTCAATGTTGTATGTTGGTAAGATAGGTTCATTTTGTTGGGTAGTAGAAATGTTGGTTTGGTCAATGTGAAAGGGGTAAATATGTTCAAAGAAGGCTACATTTCTAGAGAGAAAAATTTGCATGGTGTGATAGTCAAGAAGTAAGAAGCCTTTTGTGTCATGCCTAAATCCTAAGAAGACACATTTCCTTGATCTTGGGTCAAGTTTGTGTCTCTGGGCAGTGAGAGTGGAAGCATAGCAGATACAGCCAAAGATTTTGAGAGAAGAGAGGCCTGGTTTGGATTTATAAAGAGTCTTGAATGGTGACTAATTGGTAAGGTAATTGGTAGGTTGTCTATTGATGAGGTGGATAGAGTGAGCAATGGCATAATTCCATAAGAAATTCCTTTCCATTGTCACTCCTAGTGCATTTTATTTTGGCATTAAATTGTGTGTGAACAAGATGAGCAAAGTTCTTAATGTGATGGTTGGCTTCAGCTTTAGTTCTCATGAATAGAAGCCATGTGTACCTAGTGTGATCATCCACAATGGTTAGGAAGTATCTATGGCCATGTGTGGATGGAATGGATAAGGGCTCCCATATGTCCATATGGACAAGATCAAAGGGTTGTTTTGAGACAGATTGGCTATCAGGGTAAGGGAGTCTCTTTTGTTTAGCAAGATGGCATATTTCACAAGGATTAATAGTTCTATTGCATTTTATAAAGGGAAAATCAGATTGCATTACAAGCATTTTGTCATGAGATAAATGACGCAACCTACAATGCCAAAGGTTTTTATCGTTATAACTACAAAATAAATTAGTAAAGTGAGTAAATTGAGCAATGGAAATGGCATGATCATGCTGTATGATGGCACACAATCTAGCCTTGATGTTAGCTGCACCAATCATCTTCAAAGATTGTATGTCCTGAATGTCACAATAAGTGTTAGTAAAAATCAGCTTGCAGGATAAGTTGATAGTTAGTTTAGAGACAAATATTAGATTGAACTGAAATTGAGGAAAATATAGAACATCATTTAAATACAGTTGGGCAGACAAAACAACTGTACCAAAATAGTGTGCAATGACACTGGTACCATTTGGTAACTTGATTGAAATTGGCTTGATTTGTTTAAATGTTTGAAAATTTGACAGGGAGAAACATACATGATCTGTTGCTCCTGTGTCAAGAAGCCAACAATCAGGTTTCCCAATGGTGTTGTGAACATTTAAAATACTTGTGTCACTGATATCTTGATGCACAAGGGCAGTGATTATTTGGTTAGCATTGTGTTGAGCAGATGATATAGAATGCTCTAATAGGGATACCAATGCCTCGTGTTGAGCATGAGTGAGTCCCAAGGTTCCATTTTCAGACGTTTCCTTGGGCATGGATTCTGAGTTGTTTGTGGTGAAATTGTCATCATCTTTTGATTCTTCTGAGGCATAGTTGTTAATGTTTGCTGAGTTTGAAAAGTAATTGGGTGGAAACCCATGCTTTTTGTAGCATATATCCATTGTGTGTCCTGTTGTGTGACATTAGGAACACACTTTGGTACCTCTACCTCCCCTAAATGTATTTCGTGGCATAACTTGATTCTGGTTTCTTCCACTAGTTTGGCCACGAAAACCTCTTCGTCTACTTCTTGCCCTGTTGTCAAATGCATCATTTGTAATATGTCCTAGCAATTTTTTATCATTTGGTACTACATTTATCTGTCTTTCTTGCTGAGTGAGAAGAGAGAAAGCTTTGTTCATTGTAGGGAGAGGATCCATCAACATAATTTGGGGCTTGACCATAGAATATTGGTCATTGAGGCCTATCAAGAATGAAATGGCATATTGATTGTCTTTGTAGGTTTTAATAGTGAGAATGAGGTTACAACTACATATTATTTCACATGTGCAAGAAGGGATGGGTGTGAAGTTGTTGAGTTGCTCCCATAAACCCTTTATGTGGGTGTAATATGTTCCAATGGACAAATTGCCTTGTTTGATGGAGTGGATTTCTCCAATCAATTCAGAGATTCTAAACACATCTCCTTGGTAATACCTTTCCTTAAGATCTTCCCATATTTCTTTGACTGTTTCCATCCATAGAATACTCTGAAGGATTGAAGGATCAATGGATTGGTTTAGCCAAGATATTACCAAATTGTTGCACCTTTTCCAGTAAGGTAGAGAGGGTCATTGTCAGTTGGCTTCGGCAGTGTTCCGTCTATGAATTCGATCTTGTTCTTGGTGTCGAGTGCCATGTACATGGCTCTTGCCCATGAGTGCTAATTGTCCCCATTCAATCGAGTTGAAACCAGTGATGCTCCTGGATTCTCATTGACATGAAGAAAATATGGACTTCCAAGATCCAGAACAGGATTTTGTAGTGTGATTTGATTTGCCATCTGAGTAATCCGATCAATTTGAGTTTGACGGTTGCTGAGGAGGAAAAGGGGGCATAATCGTTTGCGCAGGAGAACCGAAGGAGGTGAGACGAAAGCGTGGCAGAGACACCTTCAATGAAGGCGCTCTGATACCATGTCAATGTTATCACCTCCCATGGTTGAGCAAAGAAGAAATCACAAGGGATTCAAGAAATAAGAAAGAACACGAAGAAGCAGAGATCAAAAGCAAGAAGAAGAAGAATTTATGGATTGCACCTCTTGATCACGATTTCTGATTATATTTGATTACTTTAACAATAATGATTTTATGAATCAATATTTTACTACATAATAGAAGAGTTGGAACTCTTAAATAGAAAACGGAAAAAGATAAAAAGAGGAAAGGAAAAACTGAAAAGCAGTTAAAACAATTATAACTGTTTTTCCCGCCAATGATAATTTCTTCTATTTCTTCATGGACAGAACTGGTTTGGGCTTTAAATGGGCTAGTGTGAGTGTCCAACAATTAGTTTGTTTTGGTCGTCAAGACAAGAAGCATGTATTAAGGATCTTTTTATTTAGTTAATTAGTTTCATTTGTATATGATATAATTATGTTTTACTTTGATTGTACTTGATTTTCAATGTGATCTGTTATCTAATAATTAATTCTATGTGTTTTACAAGTGATATAATTATCTTAAAAACACAATTAATATTGAAAAAGATGTTTATAAAACATTAATATGTTATCTTGATAAAATTTCGTTATAAATTTAAATTAAATCTAATTACACCTCTTAAATTTTTTATCAAGATACGCTCACAATACAATAGAATGTAATGCATAAAACAAGGTTTAGTTTCCAATCATAATAGGACAAAACCATGTCCTAATATTAACCATTTCATTTGTTTCTGCAATATCCAATGCTAAAGCATTAAACACCACTAGATTTCTTTTAAGATACAAAAAATCCAAATTGTGACTAATCATAATAAGCACCATACTTTGCTGTCATCCTTGCCTTCAATTAATTCCATATGAGATCTAAAATTTGGTTTTGCATCTCAAATTGCATATGCCACATTACATGTAAATAGCTAGTGCTGTGTTGCTTCTTCATTTGTTGAACAAAATGAACACAAATAATTGCTTAAATTGCTGCTGCGTATAACTCATCTCTTCGCTAAATTCACTTTTTTTAGCAATCCAATTTAGGAAGATTCTCCATCCATGCTCCATTTTAATTATTTTGCTTTTGTAATCTCTTGTAAGCTGAGGAATGGCCTGCAATATAACATTTCCAGAACGAAGAAGCTTGTAAAATTGCCTTTATTTCTATTAAGCTTATAAACTCAGCTTTTCTCTCTCATTCATATAAGCTCTCTCCTCCAATTAAAACACCATCTTAATTCACCGGGGAGTACTCATAAACGTTATTTGATGGTTAAGATGGAGGAGTTTAAGGAATTGAATGAAGAAGGTTGTAGGTACGAGTCACTCATAGCAAAATAAAAATGAGTTATAAAATAGTTTAATGGTTAGGAATGGAGTGAAGGAGATTAAAAGTTCGAGTCTCATCTACAACAAATACTAACATACTAACAATTATCGAATCAAATCAATTCAGCTTTCCTCACTTAAAAATCCCATGAGATAAATATTTTCTTCCTTGTCAACAGTTATTTCATGTAATCAGTGAAAACTTTGTAATATTCTATTATCAACTACCCACATATCTTTCCAAAATTTAGTTTCTCTCTCTTTGACAACCTTCCTCCTAACACTCACTTTTATTAACTATATTTTAGGGCAAAAAATATAAGAAAACTGGATGTTCATCCTCTAGATCAGTCGTAATTACAAAGGATTTATATAGCATTATCTCAATAAAATAACCAATTAAATAAATTCTCAAAAGTTTTAGGTGCTAAATAACTCATATGATATGGATTTATGTAGTTGATTGGGAGGTCATATGATGAAATTCAATTTAAAAGCTTTATAACAAATTTAAGTGGGTCATGTAAGCTTCATATATAGAGTAAGTGAGCTCTTTTTTATATTAAATGAGGAATATTTCTCAGATTATGTTGATATGAAAGTGAAGTGACACATGACACACTATGCATCAGTGCATCACTGATCACAACAACACCAAGTAAATCTCTGGGGTAGTAATATTGTGGAAGGCTGAAAAAGAAGGGAGATAAACTTATGTACCTTTGTTCATTCATGAAGAAACACAACCTGACTTTGAAAATGACAATGTGGTGCTTTGAGGAATAATTGACAGATACATGTAGACTCCATATAATATTTTTGGTACACTGGACAGACTCCATATAATATGCTCTCAATATTCAATATATTTTATGTACATAATAATGTTTTTGTATCTGATTTGTTGTGTGTGGTATATTTAGTGAGAACATATTAAATGTAAAAGCAAAAATATTTTAACCATAGAATAATGCATATAACCAAGATTAAAAGCTGTTATAGAATCATTTAAAAAAGTCACATACATATACTTATTTTCATCATTCAAATATAATTCAATAATAATAGTTTATTATTTCTATTTTTCATAATAACAAAATATTTTTATTTCCACTCTTAAGAATAATAAATAAAAGAAAAATATCATATTCTCCTAAAAAAGAACCCAAAGAAATACTTCAAGCAAGTGTATACTAGAAGACTTCATGTAGATTGAAAGGCCTTCTTTAAGTTGATTTTTTTTGGAGAATATAATATTATTCAAAATAAAAATCAAATTCTACATGTATTTATATAAAATATGCTTGGCTCCTCATACGCCATCCACGGAGGCCATGGAGATACCGATGGGCTCTGAAAATGGCATACAGGGAGCCAGGCACATACAATATATATGCATAATATGACATACATGGGAGCTAGGCACATACAATATATATGCACAAAATGACATACATGATTAATTGAAGAAGTTTTTCTAGTTCCAATTCAAATTCAAAGATAACACACTCATCTAGCTATAAGAACATGCAAGCATGAATGCAAAATATTTATATTTATTCTTCCACATGCACTGAGTAATGTAAGGAGAAGTTTGAAGATGATCAATCCCACATATATATTTGTTTTCTTTCATTATGGGGAAGATGAAGCTGGAATGTATGCAAAAGAGAGAAGGAGTGAGTTTGTAAGAGTGAAAGAGATCAAGAGAACAAGGAAAATATATTGATATTGAGGGCAGAAGGGAAATAATCTATTGCAGATGTGGGAAAAGTAAACTAGCTAGGTCATAATCAAATGGGTTTTGAGAGCCCTGGCCACAAAACAAGCAAAGCTATAGGAGCATTGGGCAAAACGTAAGGGGTTAATGTGTGGCTAATAATGGAAGGGTTTGGGTGTGATTTGGAGAGGGAAAGGAGGAATATGTGGGGTTGTGGTTTCACCCTGAAGCTAAATATAGACACCAAATCAAGGAAGAATATGGAAAGAGATGGGTAAGTAATGAGTTGGGCTACTAAGCACTCAAATTCCTATGCTAACTTTTTTGTGTTGAAAACTCCTTTTCTAGGTTGTAAAGGTTAAGCTCATTTTGTGTGGGAGTGTTTGGAAGACATAGATTCCTGATCACTCAACTTTAATTCTTTAAATAAAAAATAGAGCTAAAGAAAGATAAAAGGAGGAAAATATGGCCTTATTGTGCAACCCAGACGTTTTAAATCATAGTTTGTGTTCGTAATAAATGCTTATATGTTAAGGTTTTCTAACGGACTGAACCATATTGTGACTTTAATTATAGCCACATTGAATGTCAATATCTACAAGTAAAATGATATATTTTATCACTAAATTCTCTTATTAATTCTCTTACACACAAGAAAGTTATATGTGTCACTTTCTTGTGGGTAAGAAGATTTAGTAAGGAATATAACATTATTCTATTTACAATTGTATAAAATAATAAAGTTTTCAAACTTTCCTAAATCATTATTTAAAACTTTGATAACTTCTTTTACATTACGTGGTCGGAATCGCAAAACAATAGTATTTAAAATTGTCACTCAACAACGCTTTTTATATAAGCGCGATAGAATATAGAGTTAAATTCAATAACACTTTAAAATAACTATAGAAAATTGATATTTAACGGCGTTTGCTTGAACATAGATACATTAACCTAGTAAATCATGCATGCATATTTTTACAACTTGTGCAATAACTCTTTCTTGATAGTTTTGCCACAGTGGACATGAACTCATGCAGAAGGTCATATTATTCCTAATAAGAAACCGTTAAGTTGTATTTGGTCAATACAATTTAAATGATCGAGATAATAAATTTTGCTAAGATGATAAAATAATTGAGCAATGCATATTTTTTTTATAGAGAAATATTAGTATATTAGTATTTGTTGTAAATGAGATTTGAACTTTTAACTTATTTCACTTCATTCCTTAAATCATTTATTTAAGTCAAATGTAAAACTCATCATTCAATAATTTCATATTATTTGTCTATGAGTCAATTATAATAGGTAAATACTAACCACGAGAAAAGAAAGTATCATGAGACACATAATAGTAAAATAAGATAGAAAATAGATTGAACATACTTACTCAGGAAGGATGAACTCTTCCTAGTGCTATGTATAAAGCTAATTTACCAACATGAATTTTCATCCCCTGAAGCATATCAAACATTATTCATTATATGAAGGCTAATTCTACTTTTTCCTTATATTAATTTTGATTAAATAAGGTATTTGATTCACATGCCAACACACCTGACATCCAAGATCCCCAAGCCCCATAATCCTTTCACCACCGGTTCAAACAATAACTTGAATACTCCTCTCACATTAGTTTTTCAAAACCTCAAGGATCTCCCCCTGACTGCATAAGGAAAACATTTGGATAACCAATTGCCATATGTCAATTTTCACACATTGTTGAATACAATTTTCATGTTCACTTTATAAAGTCAAGGGCACTATAAAGAACTACTAGTATTATATCTCTTTGTAATGTTAAAGATTTCTTCTTCAGTCTGTTATTTCCAAAACATTAAAACAAATTAACAAAAGTAGGGGTATATGAAGTTCTTTTTCTGCTCAATGGCAAACTTAATAAATGATTTCACTATATCCTTGTATTCTTTCGCTAATCGATTGACATCCATCTATTTTTTATCAACAAAAAAAGTTTTTTCCTGATCCATAAGAATGGAACAATAGTAGCTAACTTCTAAACCCTAAAAATGAATATTAACACAAAATATACTGAACAAAAATCATAACCTGATCCATCTATAGTGAGCAGCAAAGAGAGATACAAAAATGAAAAAATACAGGGATGCTACAAAAATGACATTTGATATCTTCACTTTCACTTGTTGGAAGGTGAGTGTTCTGGGAAGGTTTTGTGAAAAGGTGGGTGTTGCGGGAAGGTGGTGATGGGAAATTCAACATAATAATAATGAAAACTCTAAAAAAGTATATGCAGTGGATAATAATTTCCCCAACTTGCTAGAATTTATGAGGAACAATAACAAATAATAGCAGTAAGTAAGAACACACAAGGAACTTTTAACATGGAAAACATTTCCGATGTGAGAAGTAAAAACCATGGACACAAGCCAGTCAATGAAGCTCCACTATGATCAAAATAGGAATACAAGAGTGTCTATAAAATATAGCATAAAACATGTTCAACAATACGACATACAACAGAACAATAAGCTTGAAAATGAGAACACAAAGTTGTAGAAAAACAAGAAAAATAGTTGCTGTTATGACTCATTTTCTGCCACCTCGGACGATGTCTCACCGAACCAATTGTTCAAAATGAAGTACCAGAAGCTGTGAACCTGTTGTCCAAATTTCAGCCTGATCCAACAGTGAACGTCGCAAATCTCCCACACCTGCTATGAGTTCCTACGTGTTGAGTTCTTTCAACTTCTCTCTCACTTTTCTAATGCCTCTTTTTGCGTCAATTGATTGCACACCATTGCCTCATCTGAACCCTATCAATTAGATTAAGTGGGACAAGTGGGCTTTGTCCAATTGGGTTTTTCTCCACATATGAAGGGAGCTCAAACCCAACAAATCTCCCCCTCACAACTATGTGGAGAGAATCGCCAAACCGACGATCTCACAACAAGTTTCAAACTTCCACCTTGATAAGGCCTTAGTCATCATGTCAGCACCAATATCATCTGTATGAACCTTAGCCAATTCCAACAACCTAGCATCCAAAGCATCACATATCCAATGATGCATCATATCAATGTGTTTGGACATAGAATGAAAAGTTCAATTCTTCCCTAGATGAATTGCACTTTGACTATCACAAAATAACAAGTATTTGTCTTGGACAAAACCAAGCTCATGCAAGAATTTCTTCACCCAAAGCAACTCCTTGCATGCTTCTGTAATGACAATAAACTCTACCACAATAGTGGACAATGCAACACACTTTTGCAACCAAGATTGCCATTCCACCACTCCCCCTACAAACTTAATCATGTAACCTGAAGTGGACTTTCTGGAATCAATGTCTCCAACCATATCAGAATCAGTATAGCCCATAAGAGTAGGTTTATCACCTCCAAAACAAAGCCTCATACTAGCAGTACCACAAAAATACCTCAAAGTCCATTTCACAACATTCCAATGCTCTGTATCTGGATTTGACAAAAATCTACTAACTGTACCAACAACATGTGCAATATTTGGTCTTGTACACACCATTGCATAAATCAAACTTCCCACAACAGATACATAAGAAACTCGTTGCATATCTGGTTTTTCAGCTTCATTTGAAGGATACTGTTTAGCACCCAACTTAAAATGAGTAGCAAGAGGAGTGCTTACCGCCTTAACATTTTCCATCTAGAACTTCTGTAAGACTCTCTTAATATAGTGTTCATGTGACTGCCAAAGTTTCTTTTCTTGCCTATCTCGCATGATTCTTATACCAAGAATCTGCTTAGCAACTACCATGTCTTTCATGGCAAATGACTTGCCTAATTGCTTCTTTAACTTATCAATCATGGAAATATTTTTCCCAACAATAAGCATGTCATCAACATACAATAACATGATTATGAAATCACCACCAACAAACTTTCTAATGAAGACACAATGATCAGAAGTAGTCTTCTTGTAGCCTTGCTCATACATAACAGACTCAAACTTCTTGTACCATTGTCGTGGAGCTTGCTTCAAACCCTATAGGCTCTTTCTCAGCCTGCACACATAGTCTTATTTTCCTTCAACAAGAAAACTATCAGGTTGTTTCATATAAATCTCTTCCTTCAAATCACCATGAAGGAGATCAATATTTACATCCATTTGCTCTGCCTCCAAATCAAGAGTAGCAGCCCAACTCAATACAATTCTAGTGGATGACATCTTCATCACATGAGAAAAAATCTCACTGAAATCAACATCTTTTCTCTGTATGAAACTTTTAACCACCAATTTGGCTTTATACCTTGGAGATGTAGAATTACTTTCTTGCTTCACCCTGTAAATCCACCTGTTTTCCAAAATCTTATTCCCTTTTGGCAATTTGACCAAATAAAAAATGTGATTATCATGCAAGAACTTCATTTCCTCTTGCATTGCATCCAACCACTTCTTCTTTTCTTCATTCTCCATGGTCCATTGATAACATTCATGTTCTCCTCCATCTGTCACAAAAACATAGTCATCAGAAGGGTACCTGGTATATGGTTTCATCTGCCTATTAGACATCCGAAGTTGAACTTGAGGCGGTTTAGGAGCATCACCAAGATTCTCATCTTGTGACATCTCATGTTCATCTTCACCAATATCAATGGGAAAATCTAACTCATCTCCAAGCTGTTGATCACCAATATAATCATGTTGCTCACTATTTTGATTGTTATTCTCAACTGTATCCAAATCATATATAGGCGTCCAAAATGGATCAATATCAGACAATCTACTATCTTCCTCGGGTGTACTCTTCTTCATCTTATCAGTGTCTTCAATGGTTTGATCATCAACGAACTTCACATCACAGCTTCTAACAACCTTTTTCTCAATAAAATCATACAACCTGTAGCCACCAAATTCATCTTCACCATAACCAATAAAGATGCCCTACCTTGTCTTCGCAACTAACTTGGACTTTCATATTTTGGAACATGCACAAATGTCTTGCAACTGAAGACTCGCAAATGGTCATACCTAACATTCTTGCCAAACCAAATCTTGTGTGGCACCTCAACATTCAGAGTAACGATAGGACTAAGATTAATAACATGCACTGTCGTGTACAGAGTTTCACCCCAAAAATGTTTTGTTAATTTTACTTCAAAAGGCATACACCTAACTTTTTTAACTAAAGTCTTGTTCATCCTTTGGGCCAGTACTCCTTGTACTCATTTCTTAATAAATTTGGCATATAAAAAGTTAATTGAT
This sequence comes from Lupinus angustifolius, assembly GCF_001865875.1. Lineage (NCBI taxonomy): Eukaryota > Viridiplantae > Streptophyta > Magnoliopsida > Fabales > Fabaceae > Lupinus > Lupinus angustifolius. Next base: position 29,890 of record NW_017718269.1, read on the forward strand.
GTTATTTTCTCACTATATTTTCTGATATATTTAGTTAATTGGTTTGAGGTATAGTTCTCTTAAACTATAGTTATTGGTTTGTCTTGTTTGTATCATATCATCTTATTACATCATGCATTAATATTCATGCAAATGACCAAAATCTTCAACAATGAGAAAAATGCATACTATATATTCGATTACAAAAAACACAATATACATTATCTTTAGTGAAATACTAACTATAATTTCACAAACTTCTATTTGCATGCTCCTCATAAACTCTCATACAAGTTATTACATAGCATCCTAGTTTTACATTTGTATTTATTTATTGTAAGTTCAAGAGCTAATACTAATGTAAAGATTAAACGTGGAGATTATATATATTGTACCATAAATTTTCACAGTTCATGTATGTTCGAACATCATATAGAGTATAGACAAATAGGTAAAGGATTCAATCATATATTATACAATGGATGAAATTAATAAATGATTGGGGCATTGTTTGTTAAGATGCTTAGGATCTACAATATTTTATACTTTATAGTACTAGATCAGAACAGTAAAGAGCTAAACAAATATAAAAAATATCTAAGCATGTTTTGACGTATCGATATAAATACAAAATAAAATTTAATTATTAATGATACATTAATAAACTAACGTTATATGACTTTATTAAAAATTATTGTTTAAATGTGTTCATAATTATTCCTATTGAAAGAAAGTGAAGAACAGTGAAAAACATCATTCGATAATCGATTATGCTTTATATAATCGATTATCGAGTTAGTTTTTTCAATTATTTCAATTTATTAAATTCAGTTATTCATTCTATAATCGATTATTCTTTACATAATTGATTATCTAATTAGTTAAGTTTGTTAGTTCCTTATTACCCAAAGTCCTTTATATTGAGGCTTTGGTTTTTCCTTTTGAATCAATTAAAATAAGAAGAGAAGAGATAATTCTGTTAACATAGCTTNAGGACGAGGAATTGGAGGAGGAGGATGAGGATGAGTATGAGGATAGGATGAGGTCATGGAGGCGGATCGGATGAGGAGGAGGAG
>NW_017718270.1:0-6248 GCF_001865875.1 Lupinus angustifolius
CCTCAAACTAGCAGTACCACAAAGATACCTCACAATCCATTTCACAGCATTCCAATGCTCTCTACCTGGATTTGACAGAAATCTACTAATTGTACCAACAACATTGCAATATCTGGTCTTGTACACACTATTTAATACATCAAACTTCTTACACCAGATGCATAAGGAACCCGTTGCATATCTGATTTTTCAGCTTCATTTGAAGGACACTGTTTAACACTCAACTTAAAATGAGTAGCAAGAGGAGTGCTTACCGCCTTAGCATTTTCTATCTGGAACTTTTGTATCACTCTCTTAATATAGTGTTCCTATGACAACCAAAGTTTCTTTTCTTTCCTATCTCGCATGATTCTTATACCAAGAATCGGCTTAGCAACTCTCATGTCTTTCACGGCAAATGACTTACCTAATTGTTTCTTTAATATTTCAATCATGGAAATATTTTTCCCAACAATAAGCATGCTATCAACATACAATAACAGGATGATGAAATCACCATCAACAAACTTTCTAATGAAGACATAATGATAAGAAGTAGTCTTCTTGTAGCTTTGCTCACAAATTTCAGACTCAAACTTCTTGTACCATTGTCGTGGAGCCTGTTTCAAACCATATAGACTCTTTCTCAGCCTACACACATAGTTTTCTTTCCCTTCAACAAGAAAACCATCAGGTTGTTTCATATAAATCTCTTCCTTCATATCACCATGAAGGAAAACAGTTTTTACATTCATTTGCTCTACCTCCAAATCAAGAGTAGTAGACGAACTCAATACAATTCTAATGGATGATATCTTCACCATAGGAGAAAAAATCTCACTGAAATCAACACCCTGTAAATCCACTTGTTTCACTCTGTAAATCCACTTGTTTTCCAAAACCTTATTCCTTTTTGATAATTTGACCAAATCAAAAGTGTGATTATCATGCAAGGACTTCATTTCCTCTTGCATTGCATCCAACCAATTATTCTTTTCTTCATTCTCCATGGTCTCATGATAATATTCAGGTTCTCGTCCATCTGTCACAATAACATAGTCATTAGATGAGAACTTAGAAGATGGTTTCCTCTGCCTATTAGACATCCGAAGTTGAACTTGAGGCGGTTTAGGAGCATCACCAAGATTCTCATCTTGTGACATCTCATGTTCATCTTCACCAATATCAATGGGAAAATCTAACTCATCTCCAAGCTGTTGATCACCAATATAATCATGTTGCTCACTATTTTGATTGTTATTCTCAACTGTATCCAAATCATATATAGGCGTCCAAAATGGATCAATATCAGACAATCTACTATCTTCCTCGGGTGTACTCTTCTTCATCTTATCAGTGTCTTCAATGGTTTGATCATCAACGAACTTCACATCACAGCTTCTAACAACCTTTTTCTCAATAAAATCATACAACCTGTAGCCACCAAATTCATCTTCACCATAACCAATAAAGATGCCCTACCTTGTCTTCGCAACTAACTTGGACTTTCATATTTTGGAACATGCACAAATGTCTTGCAACTGAAGACTCGCAAATGGTCATACCTAACATTCTTGCCAAACCAAATCTTGTGTGGCACCTCAACATTCAGAGTAACGATAGGACTAAGATTAATAACATGCACTGTCGTGTACAGAGTTTCACCCCAAAAATGTTTTGTTAATTTTACTTCAAAAGGCATACACCTAACTTTTTTAACTAAAGTCTTGTTCATCCTTTGGGCCAGTACTCCTTGTACTCATTTCTTAATAAATTTGGCATATAAAAAGTTAATTGATGTTATTTTCTCACTATATTTTCTGATATATTTAGTTAATTGGTTTGAGGTATAGTTCTCTTAAACTATAGTTATTGGTTTGTCTTGTTTGTATCATATCATCTTATTACATCATGCATTAATATTCATGCAAATGACCAAAATCTTCAACAATGAGAAAAATGCATACTATATATTCGATTACAAAAAACACAATATACATTATCTTTAGTGAAATACTAACTATAATTTCACAAACTTCTATTTGCATGCTCCTCATAAACTCTCATACAAGTTATTACATAGCATCCTAGTTTTACATTTGTATTTATTTATTGTAAGTTCAAGAGCTAATACTAATGTAAAGATTAAACGTGGAGATTATATATATTGTACCATAAATTTTCACAGTTCATGTATGTTCGAACATCATATAGAGTATAGACAAATAGGTAAAGGATTCAATCATATATTATACAATGGATGAAATTAATAAATGATTGGGGCATTGTTTGTTAAGATGCTTAGGATCTACAATATTTTATACTTTATAGTACTAGATCAGAACAGTAAAGAGCTAAACAAATATAAAAAATATCTAAGCATGTTTTGACGTATCGATATAAATACAAAATAAAATTTAATTATTAATGATACATTAATAAACTAACGTTATATGACTTTATTAAAAATTATTGTTTAAATGTGTTCATAATTATTCCTATTGAAAGAAAGTGAAGAACAGTGAAAAACATCATTCGATAATCGATTATGCTTTATATAATCGATTATCGAGTTAGTTTTTTCAATTATTTCAATTTATTAAATTCAGTTATTCATTCTATAATCGATTATTCTTTACATAATTGATTATCTAATTAGTTAAGTTTGTTAGTTCCTTATTACCCAAAGTCCTTTATATTGAGGCTTTGGTTTTTCCTTTTGAATCAATTAAAATAAGAAGAGAAGAGATAATTCTGTTAACATAGCTTCAGTTTTATGGTATCAAGAGCAAGCTCTCTACCGCTGTGCAAATCCTCTCCCATAACCAATCAAGAACCAAGATCCAATCAAACTCTTCTCTTCACACACAGGGAATACATATGGAGAATCGGCCCAACCCTCATTCTGGACAGATAATGCAGTACAATTCCAACTACAATGATATCCAAAATCCATAATACTTACACTTTGGAGACAGTCCAGGAGCAACCATTTTCACTCCTCCATCAGATGGCACAAATTATGTCTCTTGGAGTAGGGCCATGAAGAGGGCACTACGGTCGAAGAACAATTTCAAATTTGTTGATGAAACCATCAATGAACCAAAACAATAGGATATTGAGTATGTTGCATGGGATCATTTTAACACAATGATCATCTCATGGATTGCAAGGTGCTTATCCCCTCAAATTGGACAAAGCACCATTTACATAGAAAACGCTTATGAGCTATGGCAAGATTTGAAAGAAAGATTCTCCAAAGGAGATCATTTTAGAATGTCTGATGCTTTACAAGAATTACACTCCATTAGGCAAGGGAACAAAAGTATTTCAACGTATTTCACTGATCTAAAGACTCTTTGGGAAGAACTGGGATCCCTAAGGCCTAAGTCATCATGTTCATGTCAGCCAAGATGCAATTGTGAAATGCTCAAGATTATGAAGAATTACAGAGACAATGAATATGTTATATGTTTCTTGAATGACACAAATCTTGTTGATGGAGCCACTACCTGTGATAAACAAGGCATTTGCATTACTTCAGCAACAAGAAAGACAACAAGTTGGGGACAACTCACCAAACCCGAAGATATTGTTCAATAGCACTGATAGGAGGGGTCTGCCTAGCATAAATAATACAAGGCAACAACAATGGAGATCCAAGCCATCCACTAAAAAGAGGAGGTTACACACAAGGACGAAACAGAGGGACATGGAGACACTACAACAATACAAGATCAGGTGGATCAAGATTATGTACCTTTTGTGGAAGAGATAACCACACAATTGACACATGTTACTATAAGCATGGATTTCCACCTAACTCACAAGGAAGCAGAGCTAGCAAAGAAAATGGATTGGTGAACAATGCAGTGGCAAATGACATCACACACCTCAGTGGAACCATGGAAGCATAGAAAGATGAAGAGAGAAAAAGGGCAAACTTCAATTCTTGTCCTTAACAATATGCACAATTAAGTTCATTGCTCAAGAGTGTTGCTGAACCAGTGGCTATTCAGGAGACTGATTGCGTTCACAAAGTAAACCAGTTGAACATAAAGCCTTTTGATGCCAATCACACTGAGTAAGACCAGGAAAGCCAGGATCTTACAGATATCACTTCCATTTGGATTTTGGACACAGGGGCAACTGATCATGTTTGCCCTTATCTATCCAAGTTTGATGCTTTCCATAGGATCAAACCTATTAATGTGAGCCTTCCAAATGGCTCTTCTATTCAGTCAAGTTATGTTGGAACAATTACTTTCTCTAAGCATTTTATATTGCATGATGTTCTGCTCATATCAGAATTTGCCTTTAATCTAATCTCCATACATAAGCTCACTGCATCCATGAAATGTAAACTAACCTTTGATGATTTACAATGTGAAATCTAGGATTGCTTTGCTTAAGAATGTAACAAATAAAATGATTGCTTTGTGTAATACTGCTATGAATATTCCTTTCTTTGACTTGTGGCATTTTAGACTAGGTCATCCATCATTTTCTATAATGAATTCCATTTGCAATGATTTTAACTATGTTCATTTTGATTCAAGCAAAATATGTGATTACTGCTATATTGGCAAACAAGCCAAACTCCCATTTCCTAGTAGCATGAATAAAAGTGTTAGTTGCTTTTACTTGATTCACATGGATATATGGGTCCAATTTCTAGGTCTTCCATACATGGACATAAGTATTTTCTTACCATTGTGGATGACTATAGTAGGCACACTTGAATTTACCTAATGAAATCAAAAGGTGGGGCTAGAATCCTGATGCAGCAATTTGTTGGCTTGACCAACTTCCCAAGCTTCTTTAGTGAATTAGTGATCGTACATCAAACTTCTTGTGTTGAGACACCTCAACAAAACTCAGTTGTCGAGAGAAAACATAGGCACTTACTGAATGTGACAACAACTCTTATGCTCCAATCAGGTCTGCCTAAAACCTGTTGGTCTTATGTTGTGTGTCATGCAACATACTTAATAAACAGAATCCCTATACTTGTTCTTAAACATAAGTCTCCCTATGAGGTTCTGAACAAATCTAAGCCTAACTTAAATGAACTTAGAATTTTTGGTTGCCAAATGCTTTGCATCTACTTTAACACAACACAAAACCAAACTTGATCCGAGGGCTAGGAATTGTGTTTTCTTAGGATGCAAAAGTGGAACAAAGGGGTATGTTGTCTTCGATCATCACACTAGAGAAATTGCCATACCTAGGAATGTGATATTTCATGAACACATGTTTCCCTATCAATCTAAGCAACAAAATGAACTAGAAGTAGACAATACCTACAACAATGATCTAGGAATTCTCTTAGACCCTCAGACCTTTGGACCACAAAGGACCAGTACCAATACCTATGGCCCTAGACCAATCCATACAAATGAAGAGAGTGATTCTCTTGATAGGAAGCCTATAAACTCTAGCTTCCCTGAAAGAAATCAGAATATATGAGATGTTACAGAGTTAAGAAGATCAAATAGAGTAAGACAACCTCCCACCTATCTTCAAGACTTTCATTGCAACCTACACAGTCACAATCTGATAAAATCAGACAAGATTTATCACCCCTTAAGTTATGTTCTGTCCTACAAGACCATATCCAAGTCACACCTACACCATGCTCTTAGCATTTCCATTCATAATGAGCCTATACACTATAACTAGGCTATCAAAGAACCCCATTGGATACAAGCAATGCATGAAAAGCTAAATGCTCTTGAGCTAAATAACACTTGGAGCATTATAGATCTTGTGAAGAAGATCTTTGCTCCTGACCTTGGCACGATTTTGACGAAGACACCAGCATCACCAAAAAGAAGAAAAAGAAGAATACTTATGAAGACAATGAAGATTCAAGCTTCAAGATATTCAAGACTTTTAGTCTAAGTCTAAATAGGTACTTCTATCCTATACTCTTGATTATACAATAGTAATAATGCTCAAACTATTTTTATAAGAAAATTGAAACACTTTAAAATACTTAACAAAAAATCAAAAATAGTGTGTAACATTTTACTTAATCTAAGTAACAGGTTACGAGTGTGAGAAAAGAGTTATCCAACTTAAAACTGATCACAATAATTCATTACTGTCTTTGAGTAACATATTATCAGTGTTATTAAAGTTGAGTAACCGGTAACATTTGAGTAATTGATTACTCAATGCTATAATCGATTACTGAGAGCTGTTGCATCAGATTTTAAAATTCAAAGTGAATGAGTTTCAACCCAAAAGACATGGTTTCATTCCAA
>NW_017718271.1:0-10662 GCF_001865875.1 Lupinus angustifolius
TTAAAACTAATAATCACAACACACAACTTTCATACAACTCTCACACGATTCTGAAAAATTCTCTCACTATTTTTCTGCACTTTTGCACTCAGTTCTTAAACTTTCAAAAGAGAATTTTTCTAAGTTACTTGAAGTAATTGTTTCAAAGTTTTACAAACCTATTGAGCAATATTACTTAGTATATAAGAGAGTTATTGGATTGCAAGTGATATTAAATTTCATACTTGTAAAGGCAATCCAAGCCATTGTTGTAATTCTTCATTCATTGTAAATACTTTATTTCATGGGGTGTGATAAGAAAGGGGATATAGTTACTTGGAAATGTGTTTTCCAAGATAATAAGTATTAGTGAGTGCGTAAGGTACATAGAAGTCTCAGGGTGTGATATTGTAATTACAACTTATAATATTTAGTGGAAAATCTCTTGTGCTGCAAGAGTACTAGACGTACCCTTCGGTGGACAAGAAGGTGAACCAGTATAAAATTCTGGTGTATTTCTTCTCTCTTTATTTCTTCAATTATTTACTTGTTATTTTCTGCAAATTATTTCCGCTGCTCTTAACTCTTGATATTGCAGAAAAAGTGGCCATAATTTTTTAAGTCAACTAATTCACTCATCCCCTTCTTAGTTGCAATCGTAGTCTTATAGATCTCCCACCTGATATAGTTTCCATAGGGTCCAAGTGGGTTTACAAGATAAAATAGAAGTCTGATGGTACTATTGTGAGATACCGTGCCTTATCTCTAACATTGTTAGGCTGCTCCTATCCATAGTTGCCTCACAAGGTTGGCTAATACATCAATTAGATGTAAGTAATGCCTTTTTGCATGGTGACCTCAATGAAGATGTTTACATGGATGTTCCTCAGGGTGTTATTTGCACTGAGCCAAATAAGGTTTGTAAACTTCATAAGTCCCTTTTATGGACTGAAACGGGCTGGTAGGCAATGGTATAATAAGCTATCAAACTCCTTAAAACAACTAGGCTATACGCAATCTAGTCATGACCATTCTTTGTTTACTAAGAACAGAAATCAATACTTTACTGCCCTTCTTATATATGTGGATGATTTAGTGTTGTCAGGTAATGATATGCATGAAATTATGTTGGTTAAGCAGCATCTTGATAAGCAATTTAAGATAAAGGACCTAGGTAAATTGAAGTACTTTCTAGGATTAGAAGTAGCCAGGTCCAAATCAGGCATAACCCTCTACCAGAGGAAGTATGCCCTTGATATCCTTTCTGATACTGGTTTTCTAGTAGCTAAACTAGTTCCAAGTCCTATGGTAAAAACCACAAGGTTACACCAAGATAACACTACTTGTTTTGAAGATCCTTCTTTATATAGAAGATTGGTAGGCAGATTACTTTACTTAACTAATACTAGGCATGATATTAGTTATTTTGTCCAACAACTTAGCCAATTTATGGCACAACCTACTATTACACATTACAAAGCCTTAACTCAGGTTCTTAGATACATCAAAGGAATTCCAGGCCAAAGGATTTTCTATTCTTCTATGTCTCCTCTGAAGCTAAAGGCATCCAATGATTCGGATTGGGCAGTTTGCATTGATTCAAGGAAGTCCAAAACAGGATGCTGTGTTTTCTTGGGAAATTCATTGATCTAATGGAAATCCAAGAAACATACAACAATGGCTCGTTCATCTTCAGAAGCAGAGTATCGTGCATTGGCTACAACCTCTTGTGAAATATAATGGCTTACTTATCTACTAGAGAACTTCAAGATAAACTACATCAAGCCTGCACTTCTTTACTGTGATAATGAGTCAGCTATGCATATTGCAACAAATTCAGTATTCCACGAGAGGACAAAACGTATTGACATTGATTGCCACATTGTGAGAGAGAGACTTCAATCCAAACTGTTTCATCTTCTTCTTATAGCATCAACAATTCCGATAGTAGACATTCTCACGAAGGCTTTGGATTTATATCCTTTTAAGTTCTTGTTAAGCAAGAGGGGGGGGGTTATTTTAAGAAAGTGAAGAACATCATTCGATAATCGATTATGCTTTATATAATCGATTATCGAGTTAGTTATTTCAGTTTATTAAATTCAGTTATTCATTCGATAATCGATTATTCTTTACATAATCGATTATCTAGTTAGTTAAGTTTGTTAGTTCCTTCTTATCCGAAGTCCTTTATATTGAGGCTTTGGTTTTTCCTTTTGAATTAATGAAAATAAGAAGAGAAGAGGTAATTCTGTTAACATAGCTTCAGTTTTAATTCCTTCAACGAATAAATTAGTTAGAGAAATAAATTTATTTTTATGTAAAACCATTAACATACACTATTTGTATGCTAAATTATTTTTGTTAAGATGCTAAATTATTTTTGTTGAAAACTCCTTTTCAAGGTCGTAAAGCTGAAGCTCATTTTGTCTCGGAGTGTTTGGAAGACATAAATTCTTCATCATTCAACTTTAATTCTTTAAATATAATATAGAGTCGAAGAAAGATAAAGGAGGAAAATATGACCATAATCATTTCAAGGTTTTAAACATGGGCATGTGGTTGTGATGAATGCTTATATATTAAAGTTTTGCAAGTCGTTGAAATAATATTGTGACTGTAATATTAACCATTAACATACACGATTTGTATGCTCCTTATTGTTTGTTAAGATGCTAAACTATTTGTGTTGAAAAATCATTTTCTAAGTCGTAAAGTTGAAGCTCATTTTGTATGGGAGTGTTTAAAGACATAGATTCCTCATCACTCAACTTTAATTCTTTAAATATAATATAGAGCGGAAGAAAGATAAAGGAGGAAAATATCACTATAATCATTTCAAGGTTTTAAAAATGGACATGTGGCTACGATGAATGCTTATATATTAAGGTTTTGTAAGCCGTCGAAATAACATTGTGACCGTAATATTAGCCACATCGACCCGAGTGTTCACTATTGTCTAAAATTGCAAGGTTTTTGAAATTTTTGAAACCAATATTTAAAATCTAAATGACTTCTTTTATTTTATCAAAATAGTATGTTCATGTATATACTTTATTCTTCTCCATCTCCATTCCTTGTTTCTCTTCCTTTTTGAAATTATATTTTATTTCCAATTGATTTACAATTTTATATTACTACTTTATTTGAGGGACAGATTTGCACAAACACATTTTCTTTAGATTTTGGAATAATCAAAGCTCACCCCGTCACCTAATTTAGTACTGCCAACTCAGATAGCAACTCATATTAGCTCAAAAATGAGTGATTAGATTTTTCAAAACAAATTATAATTTTTTTTCTTTAAATTATTATAAACACTAGTTAGGATTGTAACAATTGGAAGTGCCACATGAACCCTAGCCAAAAATATAAGTCTAGTTTATGAAATTTAAACCCACCTTAGGTAATGAGTTATTAGGATAGGTTGAATTTTGAACACACTTAAATTATGTTCATTAGTAGTGTCAAATTCAAAATACTAGTTAGAGCAATAAACACAAAAAATCTTCAGCATTTTTATAAATTTAAGAATAATTGTTTTCATATTGTCATGTTACATATTAATGTTTTAAATTACACTTTATAGTCATAATATTACGGTTTGAGAAGTCTATGTAACAACACCATGATTACAACTATGATGAATCAATGTAACAACAATCAAAATAATTTTAAAAAATTGTTATATATAGTTAACAAATAAAGAGAAAAATAATTAGTATATGTTTTTCTGGTTATTGATAAGGTATTCTTTTACTCTTCAAATGAGAACTAATCTTTTTTTAATATAATGTGACTTTCTCTCTTACTAAGTATTACTCACATGTATTCTCTTGTTCTCTTTTGACATATTTTGACTTTGCGGTGTATTCAACAATTTAGGTAATCTTCTAATACTCATTGTACTCCTTTCTTAAGGGCCTGTACTTCTTGTACTATTTTCTTAATAAATTTGGCTTATAAAAAATCAATTGACGTTGTTTTCTCACTATATTTTCTGACATGTTTGGTAGAGGTATAGTTTACTTTGGTTTGTCTTCTATTTGTATCATACATCCAGCATTAATATTCTTGAAAACAACCAAAATCTTCAACAATATGGTAATATTTTGGATTACAAAAAAAATATGCATTATCTTCAGTGAAATACTAAGCCTAATTTCAAAATCATCTATTTAAATGCTCATCATATAACTCCTGTGCAGGTTATTACATACCATCCTAGTCTTACATTTGTATTTAGTGTAAGTTCAAGAGCTAACACTAATATAAAGTTCATATATTTTTTATATAAAAATGTTAGTATTTTGTGATTGTAGGATTTGAATCATCGACTTCTTTATCATTCCATTTCCTAAATCTTCTACTATTACCACTTACCCACCTTATAATTTCATAATGCAAAGTTCATGCATATTGGAATATCATATAGAGTATAGACAAATACATAAAGGATATGGTCATATATTATATAATAGATTAAATTGATAAATGATGGGGGCATTATTTGTTAAGGTGTTTAGGATATGCAATACTTTATAGTATTGGAGTGGGAGCAGTAAAGAGTCAAATAAGTGTTACGTGTCTAAGCATGCTTTGATGGATGGATGGGAATACAAAATAAAACCTAATTAAATTAAGATAGACTAATAAATTAAAATTATATAAATTTAATGAAAAATAATTATTTAAATTGGTTCACAATCATTGATTTAATAAATAAATTAGTTAGAGATAGAGACAACTATTTTTTTTTAAAAAAAAACATTAACAGGTATACTTTATTACATGGAAATCATTGTTGTAAATATTTGGTTTATGAGAAATTGCAGTTTAATCTATATAGCCAACTTTACTAAGGATGAAATATTTTTATTAGTCTAAATTCAAATATACCTTATAGTCACACATTCTTGGGTCTAGCTGGTTTCCTTATATACAGAAATTGGTAAAGAATTAAGAATGGGTTGAGAAAAACATGGATTAAAAATGGCAAGAGGGAAGAGGCTTTATCGTGAAGAGTGTTGGACTCAACATTCAACAAGTGTGGGAATCATTGTGTCAGATTCTGATGAACCAACACATTTCTTTTGGCTCCACTTGCAGTGTTGTTGTGCTTAAATGTCAGTACTGTCTCCTCTCCCTATTCCATTTTGTTTGTATCCAAATACTCCCCCATGGATTCATTCCTTCTATTCTTTCTAGATGTTTGGGTATGCTTAAATATTATTTTTAATAAGTTATATATGATTTTTGTGTTAATTTTAGCCATTGTTTGATAGAAAATAGTAACATGCAAAGAGTAAACCCTTGAAAGAACACGACAAAAAAGTGCATTCATTTTAGTTTTTATATTTTAAGTATTTAGTCCATCATGTTATTAGCATATTCCATTCAAGTTAAGATAAAGATTAAATCAAAGTGACTAAAAGTATAGGATAAAAACTAAAAACAATTAAAACAATGCCTAAACCAAAATCATATTTAAACACATGTGTATGTGAGAGTATATAATAAGGATTATGATTAAACGCTTTAAATTTTTTATAGATATTTATAGAATAATTTAAGAAAACAAGGGAACAAAATAAAGTATGTTTACTTTTAGTCTAGGTCATATATCCTTTAATTCTCTCATATTTTTTGGTTTCCCATAGGTATCCTCACACTTGAGACAATCCTGCCCGTCGGGAATATCCATAGGTACGTGGAGCTAACTCTCTTAGGAGACATTTTTTCTATCCACAAGACTCAAACCTAAAACCTTACTTAAGGAAAATCAAGCATATACCACTTAAACCTGAGACTTTGTTTAATATATTTGGAATGTTACCGACTCAAATTGTAAACATCTCACAAACTAAAATATTCTTATATGTATCATATAATTTATTATTTCCACGAAACGTGAATATTTAATCATGAATACATTTTTAAAGATTCAAACGGAAAACTTCTAATTGATTTGACGATAAAGAAACATTTTTTAAGGATGATGTTTAAGAAACATATTTTCTGATCTTTAACAAATGTAAACAACGTCCAAATATGTGCTACAAATCTACAATCCTTGTGAGGTTCTCAACACATTTATGTCAGTAACTTTACATACCTTACAAATGTTATTAGAACCGGATCAAGCCGAGTTGGGCGGTTTAACTAGCCTAATTAGTGACCGAACTTATAAATGTTCATGATTTACAATTTTAATTAAATGAGAGGTTTGATCATTTTAGACAATGAAAATTTAGATTTGACTATATTAAACATGGTTAATACAGAATATTTCTTAAATTGAACCTAAAAGTCCATTTAAAGTTAAAAAATGTAACATTATTTAAATGTTTTGCTTTATTCTGTTCCAAAAGTATATTACTCCATAAGTATATATAATTACTAATTATAAAATGGGAAGGGATCCACTTACTTACTGTAAGAGTAAATTTTTAAAATTTATTCCTCATCCTAGCTATCAATTCTAGGAAAATCTAATGGTTTGAACTAGTAAGTAGATTTAAATCATTAGATATCCATAGAATTGATGGTTAGGATAAAAAGTAAATTTAAAATTTTACTTTCAGAGTAAGTGAATCTCTCCTCTTATATAATTATACATTTATATATAATTATATATTTATATATGATTATTAATTATATATGGCATGATTTGTTCTAATCAAATAGTTTAATTAGTTAAACTTAATAAGAAATCTCTTTCTATTTGATATATGACTTAGGTTTTATAATATTAATACATACGACACATAGTAGAAATGATAGTAATGAATATTGAAGATTGAATCATGTTAATTAATATTAGAATATATATATATATATAAGTTAACATGTTACCATTTAGTAAATTTTAATTTTACTTATTTGTATGATCAAAATTGAGTGTTGATTTCTCACAATAAGAAAAGGTGGTGTGAATATAGAATTAGACCTAGACATTGAGAATCACACAACCAATGGTGGAGCAGGCAAGCATGCATGTTGTTAGGTAGCACATTCTTTCTCTGAGTCTATATATGTAGGTAAGGTACTCTTGGGTTTTACATTATCAAACACGCGTGTGATAGTTATTGTGCCATCCCATAACCTTTTTGCATACTTTGCTCCCCTTTTGAGGAGAGAAATGAAATAGTTGTCGCCCCATAATGTTCTGCCATTTCTCATATTCACTTCACTCTTCATTTCCATATCTCTTTCTCTCTCTGTCAAAGATTTATTTGTCTCGGTACAGGAAATATGCCCTCTAACAAAATAATGGGTTGATTTGCATCAAGTTTATTATGTTTTTACAATATGTCTTGTATTTTCATACAATTATTATTTTCTTTTCATTACTTATGTAAAATAAGTAAAAGTAAACTTGGAAAATAGATTAATACTGTCTTAAACATCAAAACAAGATAAATAAGAAGGAAAACAATTATGCAAATGGGTGGATAAAAGGAGCAAAGGGAATGTATTACAAGCAGCACGGGTTTGAAAGTTTTTTCCACTCTTCGTGATTTTCAATCAAAGCTTTTATTTGAATATAGCTGAAATATAATGACATATTTCCACCCCTCTTCCAAAATTATTAAAATCCGCATTATATAGGGCTAGTTGGGAAATCAGTTTGGCCCAAACCAAGTTCTCAACATCGGCTTTTTTTAAGTTGTGGTTTTTTAAGGTTTAAGATTATTTTTGGCATGTTGTTTATGGTGTTTTTAAGGTGTTGTTTTTAACAATATAGCAATTTTTAATTTAAAACTAAATTGATTTTGTTTCCTAAGAGATGATCAATCTCACACCAAGGAGGGTGCATGTTAAGGTACCCTTTGCTCTATTATTCATTTGATTGTTGCATATGTAAATTTTCATCCAATGTAGCCTAACTTAAATCAAACTTAGAAAGTTGATTTGACTATCCCCTCATAAAGTTGTCGATTGAAATAGTGCTAATATGTGGAAATGGTGATTGAAGTGACTATTCAAAGGGAAAGTTATTGATGTGTGATGTAAAAGTAACATTATGTGCGTGGAGATATGAGGATAGATTGTGATAATATGTATTTGCATTATTTATTCCAAACAACTTGCTATAAAAATAACTTCGACTTATATCAAATGAGTGTCGGTGATTGTCAAGATGATTCTCAATGTTTCATTGAGGGTAGGAGTACATCCAAATGACATGATTGTAGGATGAATTTTGTCAAACTGTGTGGTACGAGTGAGAATCCTCTCAAGTAATGGAGACACAAGTGACTTTATTTTTTATATTTTAAAGGTATAAATATAATATCATTTTAAATAAAAGAAATCTAAATGTCATTAAGTATTACATTTTCTTTACTTTTACATATGACTTTTCTCTCCATTAATGGAGAGGAGTCTCACTCGTGTAGTACACTCTTGCGCTTGAGGTGTGAAAGCTAGGGAAGTGGGAGTTTGTGGTGTGTAAATTGTCTACATGGGAAGAATGGGTAACAAATGGGTTATGTCGATCTTGTGTATCAAATGATAAAATAAGGCCTAGAGTTATTAATAAACCAATTCATATATTGTTTGACTTTGTCAAAATGAACTATTAACTAATCCTCCTTGTAAAATGGGAGTATATTTGTTGTTCCACTTTCTGTATCATTCCATGTATCATCAACTCTGATTGAAAGAAATTATTTATGTTAAAATTATAATTATTAAATATTTTTCTGGTCAATTATATCTTCTTCTGACACTTGGAATTACACAAAATAATGGAATAGTAGATATATTCCCCTTGTAATATACACTTAGGATTGTCTTTCCAAATCTCAACTAATTGTGCATGTTTCTCTCAGGAAGTAGCACCTACATGGATGGCTATGTTAATTTGAAATGCAAGTGTAGTCATTTATGCAAAGTGAGACAATGGCAACTATAAATGTGAATGTATGAAGTAAAAATGTATTGGCTAGATACGACCATGTCGCCCTATCTGTAGATCTAAGGACAAAGAAACCTTATTTCAGGTAGAGTTTTTATACTTTATGATGGCTAGGTACTTCATTCCTTCATCAATGATTCCATTTACCTTATGGTTTAAATAGCATCTACTGTTGCAATTTCAAAAATTCCATAAATCTCAACGTTTCAGATAATTACGAGCAACTACGACCGATATGACCACAATTACAACTGCGATACGGTTTCAATATGTGCAAAAAACATTAATATATATCATGGACTCAGATTTAAAACCTTACTCCCATATATTTCTCCAAGTATCAACATCCTTTCACACTGTATCAATCTCATATACTTCTGATAACTTCATAGGAGTGTTACATTATCATGAATAGCTCTTTCGTTAAAAAGAGATACACTCACTTTATATTGTGTATCAAAAGCATAAAGAAGAAGAAGATGAATATACTCTTTATTGATTGATGTTATATATGAATGAATTGATGATGATTAACTAATAAGACCTACCTTATATAGAATAGGAAACTAAAAGGGAAATAACTAACTTTATAGAACTACCTAACATAACTACTTATTAAAATAGAAAGCTATAAAGGTAAATGGGCTTTATATATAATAAGCATAGCCCAATGACCCAATACATTGATAAATCTCATAACATGTAATACCCCCCCTACTCAAGTTGGAGAGTGTATATTTTGCATTCCCAGCTTGGAAAGCATATAACTAAAGAGCTTTAAATCCAAAGCTTTTGTAAATAAGTCAACAACTTGTTCTTGAGAAGAAATAGGCACTAAAATAAAGAGGTTTTTCTTCAAGCATTCATGAGTAATATGGTAATCAACATCAAGATGTTTAGTACGTTCATGAAAAACAGAGTTAGTAACGATGTACCTAGCAGATTGGCTATCACAATAAAATACAACAGGCTATTTGAAGGAAACCATAAAAGTAGTGAGCAAATAATGAAGCCACTGGATTTCGCAAGAGGCAAAAGCAAGAGCTCTATATTCGACCTCAGAAGAAGAACGTGAAATAGTGTTTTGTTTCATGGATTTCCAAGAAACTAATGACATGCCTAAGAACATACAACCTGAATTTGAACACCTCGTATCTAGACACTTAACCTAATCTGAGTCACTAAAACCTTTTAGATGAAGATGAGAAGAAGAAGAGTAGAATAAACCTTTGCCAGGGGTACCTTTAATATACTTGAGTATTCGAGTTAAAGCTTTGTAATAAAGGGTGGTAGGAGTGGCCATAAACTGGATAAGTTGCTGAACAACGAAGGTGATATCAGGGCAAGTATTTGTGAGGTAAAGAAGACGACGTACCTGTTAGGTATCAGTGGTTACAATACACCTAGAAGGGGGGTTGAATAGGTGTAACGGTTAGAATAGGCGTTTTTCGAAACTCAACACTTAATGCTGAATCACCCCTAATTAATCGATTACAGGATGAAGATAATCGATTAACAGAACAAACTTAATCGATTAACAGAACAGGGATAATCGATTAACGCAACAGTTTTAATCGATTAAACAGAAAACAGTAAGCTAATACATAAACGATTAATTGCACAACAGTTAACCGATAATGGAACGAATAACAGAGCTTACAAGAATTATATCAGAGTATCATTCAGTATAGCATAAGAACATAATGTATCAATTAAATCCACTATACCAAATAATCGATTAAAAACAGTAAAGAGAGAGA
>NW_017718272.1:0-1121 GCF_001865875.1 Lupinus angustifolius
CCTATCCTCATCCTCATTCTATCCTCATTCTATCCTCATCCTCATCCTCCTCAACATCCTCATCCTCATCCTATCCTCATCCTCATCCTATCCTGTCCTCATCCTCGTCCTCATCCACATCCTATATCCTCATCATCGTCCGCATCCACATCCTATCCTCGTCCTCATCCTCATCCTCATTCTTATCCTCATCCTATCTTCATCTTCTTTCTATCCTCGTCCTCATCCTCATCCTCCTCCTATCCTCTTCCTCAACCACATCCTCATCCTATCCTCATCTTTATCCTAACCTCATCCTCATCATCATTATCGTCCTCATCCGATCCTCACCCTCATCTTATCCTCATTCTCATGCTCCTCCTCATGCTCCTCCTATCCTCATACTCATCCTATTCTTATCCTCATCCTCATCCACATCCTCTTCGTCTTCCTCATCCTCATCCTATCCAGAACCTCATCCTCATCCTCATCCTATCCTCATCCTCATCCTCTACCTCAACCTATCCTCATCGTCATCCTCATCTTCATCCTCTTCCACATCGTCATCGTCATCCTCATCCACTTCCTCATCCTCGTCCTATCCGCATCCTCGTCATCGTCCTATCCTCATCCTCATTCTCGTCCTCATCCTCTTCCTCATCGACATCCTATCCTCATCCTCATCGTCATCCTATCCTCAACCTTATCGTCATTCTCGTCCTCATCCTATCCTCATCCTCATCCTCATGCTCTCCTCATCCTCCTCCTCATCATATCCTTATCCTCATCCTCATCCTCATCCTCTTCCACATTCTCATCCTCATCCTATCCTCATCCTTGTCCTATCCTCATCCTCATCCTCATTGTCGTCCTATCCTCATCCTCTTACTCATCCTCATCTTATCCTCATCATCCTCCTCCTCCTCCTCATCCTCATTCCATCCTCATCCTCATCCACATCATATCCTCATCCTTATTCTCATCCTCATCCTCATCCACATCCTATACTCATCCTCATCATCTTCATTATCCTCATCCTCCTCATCATCCTATCCTTTTCCTCTTTCTCGTCCTCATCATATCCTCATCCTATCCTCATCCTCATCCTCATCCTCATCCTCATCCTATCCTCATCCTCATCC
>NW_017718273.1:0-489 GCF_001865875.1 Lupinus angustifolius
TCCTCATCCTATCCTCATCCTATCCTCATCCTCATCCAAATCCTCATCCTCATCCTCTTTCTCATCCTCATCCTCATCCACATCCTATCCTCATCCTCATTTTCGTCATCATCCTATCCTCATCCTCATCCCCATCCTATCCTCATCCTCATCCCCATCTTATCCTCATCCAAATCCTCTTGCTCATCCTCATCGTCTTCCTCATCCTCATCCTATCCTCATCCTCATACTCATACTCATTCTCATCCTCATCCTATTCTCATCTTCTTGCTCATCCTCATCCTCTTGCTCATCCTCATCCTCATCCTATCCTCATCCTCATTCTCATCCTTATCCTATCCTTTTCCTCAGCCAATCCTCATCCTCATCCTATCCTCACCCTATCCTCACCCTAATCCTCATCCTCACCCTCATCCTATCCTCATCCTCATCCGCTTCCTCATCCACATCCTCATCATACCCTCATCCTCATCCTCATCCTCATCCACA
>NW_017718274.1:0-492 GCF_001865875.1 Lupinus angustifolius
CCTATCCTCATCCTCATCCTCTTCCTCTTCCTCATCCTCATCCCATCCTCAACTTCATCTTCATCCTATCCTCATCCATATCCTCATCATCATCGTCATCCTCTTCCTCATCCTCATCCTATCCTCATCCTCATTCTCGTCCTCATCCTATCCCCATCCTATCCTCATCCTCATCCTCATCCTCTTCCACATTCTCNTTTCAATCTCCCCCTTTTTGATGATGACAAACACTGCATCAACTTCATCAATTGTGATAACAATTTTTTTTGATGAATAAGCTTGAAGATTGTTGGCATGATTGATATGATGCGCAAATATATCGGAAGCTGTTATTACGATCAACCTGCACAATCAAAAACAACAAAACAACCTTTCTCCCCATTTTGACATTATCAAAAAGATAACCCATGTCAAAAAAGCTAGGAAGAGATAGGAGTTAATCATAAAACAAAGTTAATGAATTAATTTGGGTTTTAACAAATTAACCTGTTT
>NW_017718275.1:0-904 GCF_001865875.1 Lupinus angustifolius
AGCAAATAAGCTATTCGACATAATTAAAGCATTTAAGAAAGGCATGTCCATTATGTGAACATTTAACTCATGGAATGATTAAACATATATGTAAGCCATTTGTTAGCATTTCTTTAGGCGATTTTCATTTTACGGCATATTTCAATCATTCAATTATAATGCATAATTAAGACATGTTCAAGATTCATGCAAAAACACATTCTATTTGACATAATTAACAAGGTTCAATATATTTACCTTGCTTACCTTTTGAAGATAGGTCAAGATTACCACTTGTTAGGTGATACAAGATGAAAAGTTTGATGATATGCTGTTTGAATGGTTTATTTGACATTCAAGGTGCTTTGCTTCCCCTTTCATTGTTCTTCCCTTTATCTTCTCCCCCTCAATTATTTAGAGAAGTATTCTTGGTAGGTAGCATAGAACGGAAGCTCATTCAACAACCTTTGACATTAACTTTTCTCTTTAATAACCTTGATCTACTCACCAACCTTGTGTCTATACATCTTTTGTTGATTTATCCCTTGATGATCAAATGTCCTTTGGCACACCTGCAAACACAATTTACTTGTCTCTTCTGGGTACCCAAGTTATTTTGGGTCCCTTCTTGTTAGTAACTAAGGGATCTTGCCCTTTCTTTACCCAAACATATTTGCCACTTGGCACACCAAATTTTCTAATAAAGCATGTAGTGCATGTGTGACCATTTGTGCCACAATAGAAACAAGTAGGCATGTTATTATTTGACTTCTTATGCATATGAACTATTGGATTTCTATATGATCTTTTCTTAGGTTCAGGTTTATATGCAATTCCAGTTCGGTTACCAACGTTCTTGTATTAGCAAGCAATGTGTTGAGGTTCTCTTGACTATATGTGAGCTTTGAGAGTTTTTGTTTTAAAA
>NW_017718276.1:0-31812 GCF_001865875.1 Lupinus angustifolius
ATCGATTAAAGGATTGGTTAATCGATTAACAGCAATTTAAATGTGTATTTTTAAATACAAAACATCAAATACGTTATGCACTTAGATAATACATGTTTAACACTTAGTTTTATGCCTAGCATGCACATATACATGTATTTATGTAATGCATGAACATATTATGAATGACATATCTCAAAGATGAAATGATTTAAAAGATTTATGCATATGAGACATGTATTAGGTGCCCTAAGCCTTGACTCAACTTAAACTAGATTCTAGTCTAAGCCTAGTACCAATTAAAGACTTAAGCACGTTGATTTGTTGATGATCTTCAAGCTCTTATTAGCACAAGTTGTCCTCATCAAAACCATGACATATAAAGAGAGCTTTCCAAAGTGTTCCTCTTGACATGCACACTTTCAGTACCAGTTGTCTATATAACACAGAATCAGAGAAAGGAACACTATCATCTTGATAGAGATTTTGGCATTTTGTCATCAGTGTATGAGCAGGTTTAGAGTGCAAGAATAATGTATCAGACAACAAATCAATTTTATATTTTCTTTGGCTAATAGTGATACCCTGCTGAGAGTAAGCTACTTTTAAACCAAGGAAATATCTTAGCTTACCAAGGTTTTTTATTTTAAAAACATAATGCAAGTAATGTTTGACAGATGAAATTTCATGTGAATTATTGTCAGCAAGCATGAGATCATCAACATAAACAACAAGAGCAGTAAAGCCATGAATATCATGTTTAGTAAACAAGGAATGGTCATGATGAAATTGAAAATATCCTAAAGATAATAAAGCGGAAGATAATTTGGCAAATCATTACCGACTTGCCTGTTTTAAACCATATAGAGATTTGTTCAGTTTGCATACAGAGTTAGGGATAGAAGAAGTAACCCCTTTAGGTAATGTCATATAGACCTCCTCGTGTAAATCACTATATAAAAAACATTATTAACATCTAGTCGTTCTAAGATCCAATGATGGGAAGAAGCAATGGCAAGAAGCATTCGGATTATGGTTAATTTCACCACAGGGACAAAGGTATCGAAGAAATCAAGTCCCTCTGTTTGGTTAAAGCCTTTGGCAACTAATCTAGCTTTATGTCTATCAATGGTGCCATCAACCTTAAATTTTAGTTTGTATACCCATTTGGATCCTATTGCCTTTTTCCTAGGGGGTAGAGAAACTATGGTCCAAGTGTTATTGTCCTCTAAGGCTTGTAATTCATGTTGCATAGCATGAGTCCATTTAGGGGATTAAATAGCTTGATGATAGGTTTGTGGTTCAATATTTGCACTAATGGAAAGAGTGTATAGTTTGTATGATGAAGATAAGGCACAGTAAGATAGAACAGTAGGTAATGGGTGAGTGATGTGGGGATGAGGGCTGGAAAACATTGGTCGGAATGTTTGGTGGTTGGTTATATGATGGGAGTTCCATGGGAAAGTTATTGGGATTGGTAGCAGTATCAGATTGAGTAGTTGGAGGGGTAGGATGGGGGTAATGGAATATGTGCTCATGAAATTGTACATTTCTTGTGATAGAGAATTGTCTAGTTTGTAAGTCTAGGAGGATGTACCCTTTAGTTCCAGGTTTGTAGCCAAGAAATATGTATTATTTCTTGGCTCTAGGATCAAGTTTGGTCCTACCTTGTACAATAGTGGTGCCATAACATAAGCAACCAAACACCTTAAGGTCAGTTAGGGTAGGGATCTGTCCTAGAAGGAATTCAGTATGAGATTTATTTTGTAAAACAGGGGTGAGAAGTTTATTGATCAAAACGACAACATGTTTAACAACATATGTCCAAAAACATGGAGGTAAGTGAGACTGAAAAAAGAGTGACCTAGTCACATTGAGGATATGCCTATGCTTCCTCTCAACAATAGAATTTTTCTCAGGAGTTTCAACACAAGAAGTTTGGTGGACTATACCAGATTTGGCATAGAAATCAAGCATAATAAACTCCTTTCCATTGTCGGATATAATAGTCTTAACATGCTTACTATATTGAACATAAATAAATTGTATAAAATTCTTAATGATATCCCTTGTCTCAACCTTAGAAAACATTAAGAACAACCAAGTGTGGCGTGTGAAATCATCAACGATGGTTAAGAAGTACTTATGACCGTGAATAGAAGGAATTTGTAAGGGTCCCCAAATATCCATGTGCACAAGGTCAAAGGGGTGAGTGGTGATAGATGTGCTAGTAGGAAAATATCTTTTTGTTTGTTTAGCAACATAGCAAGTGTCACGAACTTTATAGCATAAAATTTCACATATGTATATTGTTTACAAACACTATCAAGAATAGATTGAGATGGGCGGCCTAAGCGAAAATGCCACAAATCAAATTTAAGAGCAGAAGCATATGTGTTAGTAGCCAAAATATGTTTTGTAGAACTAGTTAAAGTGCAGAAAATGTATAGATGGTTGTGAACGTTAGCAAGTCCAATCATCCTCAAGGTAATTGTATCCTGAATAAAAAAACAATGTTGATCAAATATAACAGTGCAATTGGAATGAGTGGTGAATTTGTGAGTGGAAATTAAGTTGTAAGTAAAACCAGGGATATGCAAAACATTAGTGAGGTGCAAATGGGTGGAAAGGGCCACAATGTCATAATGTTTGACTAGGACAGAAGAACCATTAGGCAGCCTTATGATCATAGACTTGATGCTATAGTATGATGAATAATTGGACAGATCATTGATTACATGATCTTTGGCCCATATGTCAAGAATCCACCAATTTTGAGAGGAACACATACCTGAGTGAGGATGAATATCCTCTTCACTTGAAGTCTGGTTAACTTGATGAGTGGGATTGAAGGTGAGCATAACTTTTTGGTCATTGTCCTTCTCTGGATGGAATTCATTGTTGATTGGAATGGTTGTTGTTGGGTTATCTTGACTTGTAGAAGAGTTGATTGCAGTTTCCATTTGTCTTTGTCTAGGCTTGAAGGTAGGAGGGAAGCCATGTTTGAAATAACATGTTTCAACTGTATGGTTTTCTCTGCCACAGAAAGTGCAGATTTTATTTCCTACCATATTTGTTTTAAATCTACCACTACTTGTAGCCAAGCCCTTATTGGAAAAACCTGAATTACCACTAGATGCACCACCTCTCCCAGTGTATCTATTGTATTCCTGTGATAGCCTTGAGTTGAAATTAGTTCCTTTGCTTGGATTATTTCTCCAGTTTGGCCTTGTAGTGATGTTGTTGATAGTATTGCTTTGGTTTTCAGTAATTGTGACATCCATTTGTCTTTCTTGTTGTATGACTAGAGAGAAGCATTTGTTCATTGATGGTAGTGGCTCCATGAGT
Organism: Lupinus angustifolius; assembly: GCF_001865875.1. Lineage (NCBI taxonomy): Eukaryota > Viridiplantae > Streptophyta > Magnoliopsida > Fabales > Fabaceae > Lupinus > Lupinus angustifolius. Next base: position 3,328 of record NW_017718276.1, read on the forward strand.
AGTGTTTGTGCCTTAATTGTCCGATATTGGTCATTGAGACCTTTAAGTAAACAGATAACATATTCTGATTCCCGATAGAAGACATTGCTCTTCATTGATTCACAGCTACACTTCACATCACATATGCAAGGGATTAGAGGTCTCAAAGCATCCAACTCTTCCCAAATAGTCTTCAAATCTGTAAAGAACGCCGAGACACTTCGGTCACCTTGTCGAATTGAGTGGATTTCTTATAATAGGTTGGAAGTTATGAAGTAATCCCCTTTAGAAAATCTCTCTTTGAGATCTTGCCATAAATCTTGTGTTCCATCTATGTAGACTGCACTTTGGGCGATTTGAGGGGACAAAGATCTAGTAACCCAATAAACCACCATATTATTGCATCTTTCCCATACTTCAAATATTGGATCGGTCATGCTGGGCATTTTAATGTTTCCATTAACGAACTTATACTTGTTCTTGGATCCAAGAGCCCTTCTCATTGATCTATTCTAAGATTTGTAATTGGTACCATCTAATGGTGGAGAAACTAACACAAATCCAGGATTTTCTCCAGAATGAAAGTAGTATGGACTACATGAGTTTAAGGATGGATTTGTAAATTGGTGATTGTTGTTGTCTTCTTGCTGCATGTTGATGAATTTGTAAATTGATGGTTGTTGTTGATGGATTTAGGGATTTAAGCAATCAAAACGGTTTCTAGTATTTTTCTGGGAATTTTGGGTTTAGTCAAGGAGATGGAAGAAAATGAACAAAAAATGGGGAGAAAAGTAGTGGGAGAGAAATGAATGAAGTGAAGAAGGTAATAGTGGGGATATGAGTTACGCAGACATATTGGATATCAAAAGCATAAAAAAGAAGATGATGATATATGAATGAATTGATGATAATTAACCAAGAAGACCTACCTTATATAGAATAGGAAACTAAAAGAGAAATAACTAACTTAACAGAACTACCTAACATAACTACTTATTAAAATAGAAAGCTATAAAGGTAAATGGGCTTTATATATGATAAGCATCGCCCAATGACCCAATACATCGATAAACCTCATAGCATGTAATACATTATGAGTTAGAAACTTGCAAATGTTTAAAATAAGTTGCAAATAATTGCATCACAAATGTTTAAAAAATTGCTCACCAAAATTTAGAACGATCCCATGCTATCGATGAAAAGAAATGGGCTTTGAGAAAAATAAAGTAGGAAAGTGTTGTTTTGTTTCCTAAGTTTTTATTATTTTTTGTCCGTAATTTTATCCGTATGAAAAACATTTAAAAAAAGGTAGGAGAAAGCTAGAATGATATACACTATTTGGAGAATGCTAGAATGATATACACTATTTGGAGAATGCTATTTCTAAGGCACTGTTGGGGGAAATTTGTCAAGCAATAAAATTTGTAATAAGATTTGTCACCCAAATTTATTACCAAATGAGGAAAAAAGATATTCACAAATGACAGAGTCAGTAAATGGGAGAAACAAAGCAAGGTTTTATTTCCCTATATTATATTATTATTCATGTAGACATTTAAAAACATGAATAAAACCCAGATTCAAAGAAACTGCAATTGGCACATTTAGGGCATCCAGCAAATAAAATATTCATTCTTAATTGTTCTCACACATTATCTTATAATTTATTATAACTCCTCAAAAAATAACATCTACATTTTTCCCACAATGATAATCATTTTTATTTGGATCCCACAATATCTATTTTTCCCACAACATTTATCTCTCCTCACTTTCTTGGTTAAGAACAGCAAAAAATTGTTCTTATTTTGGAACAAAAAACAGAAAATATAAACAACACAGTGAAGAACAGATTAAAAATGTTCTAATTCCGTTAAGAACAACCACTATAGTTGCTCTTAGTACCCCTCTACTATTCACATTGGACAGTATTCCTCTACTATTCACATTGGACAGTATTTGAATATTAAAAAGCAAATACTAATAACAAAACCAATAAACCTGTTCCCAATTGAGCGGTTACGGTTATGGTTGTTGTTACTATGATTATGATCATTGTAGTCATTATGTTACGAATTACGGCTGTTACGATATGAATTATTTTGTGAGTAAAAACATATTTTTGACATTGATGTGGTCTAAAGCGGTCTGATGCACTTGCGTTGCTACCTGATACGACCCAATGTGGTTGCGTTGCGGCCTGTTGCAGTCCCATCATTGTGATTCAGTATCACACTGCAATTGTATTGTGATGCAGTTGCGGCGATCACCACAACCACAATAATATTATAATTGCATCATGTGATGATGTCCGCAATTTGAAACACTACCTTTACAGAATTTGGTCCCATGTATTTTACTTTATACAAATTTTGCCACTGAATTAAGAGGATAAAACTCCTATGTAAAAAAAGAAATCTCGATAAGTCTACTTAGTACACTTTAAGTACACTTCAAGCACAAATGTGTAAGTTCAAATTTAAATGATTATAAGAAAATCATGATTTGGTCAATCTACTGTACACAAATTTTGTCACCATCAGCATTGAGGATGGTATTGAAGCACAGCTGAGTAGTTCCTTATTTCTCCTCAACACAAGCTTCAAGAGAAAAACACATATCAGATGACAAAGGAGGTCCACAATAAAACAAGATAAAAAATGCATTTAAATCATCCTCCCAACTACTCTGCCCCCTCCCCAAAAGAAAAGGAAGAGGAACTAGAGAGAATTAAGTATTCTTATTAAAAAAGGGCGGTCCAGTGTATGAGGCTCCTACTTAGTGAGATTTAGGGATTATAGATATATGCAACCTTACCTTGTAAGCAGAGAGTCTATTTCAAGGATTTGAACCGGAAACCTTATGGTTACTAAGCAACAATCTTACCGGTGCACCAACTAATGATGCAGTTTCTGGGTGATCATGCAAACATAACAATATATAGTCTTGAAATAATGTAATGAGTTTTAATTGTATGATTGAAGATGAGCAAGTTATAATCACCCAGAAATGTGCACATCTAAATTCAAAGCAATTGTTTTATGTGTTCCTTAGAAGCACATAAATATAATCCCCAAAATCAATTGTACAGAAGAACCACCTTAAATAAAATCGACTTAGCACTAAGTATATTAGACTCACAGCAAAATCATAGTGAGGTTTAAGTTAGAGAGGCACCAGGCAAAGAAGCAATTGGTAATTTAGTATATAGCATGCCATCCATAAAAAAACCAAAAGAAATATTTCAAATCAACTTAACCAAATGCAGATATTAAACTAAGTACTAAACAATGAAAATCTTAGTAAATCCATGAAAGTGAAGTTTTCTTAAATCCATAGAATATTCTTTAGAAAAGGAAAAAAAGGTATAAAGTGGGAGGGCAAAACAGCATAATTTGCTAATATACACTAATGTTTTGAGATAATGAGAAAAGATAATGAGACGAATCACCTTTCCATATTAAAGTGTAAGCAATGTTAGTGCATAGCCAGTAAGATCAATCAAGCGTTATAACTTATAAGCCAATACGAACGACTGTTGACAATTTTCGAGATAACAACCAGACCTTCAATCCCTCAAATATATTATCCAGGAATCATTGAAGGATGTCACAATCCCAAGAAGCTGATATGAAATACAGACTAACACAAATACAATCTAGTTTATGTAAAGTAAATTGATCATAAGTATCCTAATGTCCATCACCCAGTTACACTCGCAGGAGTCATTCCCATTCTTACAATCCTTCAGTTTATACCAAATTATTTTCGTTAAGCGATGACTTCCCACTTAAAATAACACATGCCATTGATCCCAATTGAAGCTTAAGCAGTATTAACTATTAATTCAACCTTGACAAATCTCCAGCCTTTTCTCCAATTGAACCAAAACAAGTGCGTGATGGAGAGAAAAGTGGGACACAAGGGGCACAATAGAATACAATCCAATAAAAGAGTGTCAAAACTTAGAATTATCTGTTGACCTCAATAAAGAATCTACTTAATGGCATTTTTCTCCAAACTTTATGCTTATTTGAAATTTACATAAGAAGTCCTAACTCTAAGAACTCACCCCACATGCACACTTGATGTTGATGGCCAGAAACACTTCGAGACAATATTTTTACCACAGTAGCATCACTGATTGAATATGTGGTACAGGAGTGGAACGTGGTTTACTTGTGTAAGCGATTCGTCAGTTTAAGATTAATTTTGTAAGACATTCTTTATGACGAAATTGTATGTGGTATGATAATTTCAGTCCGCCATACATGGGAGCACATCTGCTGTCCCATTTTTGTACACTACATATACCATCATTTCTAATTGGTTGAAAAAAATATTTAAGTTAAGATTGAAATTATTAAATATTTTTTCTGACCAATCATATCTCCTAACACATAGTGACGCAAATGAGTGAGATAGCTAATGTGTAACGCTCATTAACTAACCCAGTATTAAAATTCCACTAAGCAACACCAATTAACTAACCCCATATTAAAATCCCACTAAGCAAAACTCACCAATTTTCTTAGGGTTAGTTTGGGAGTTGGATTTTGAAGGGGAATGAAGGGAAAGGGAAGGCTTGGAATCCATGAAATACACCTGTCAAATGACTCTCATGCCTTCCCTTTTCCTTCCTTCCCCTCCAAAATCCACTCCCAAACAAACCCTTAAATACACAAGACTCTTGAGCAAGTTAGGCAATAACTTCAACACCAATTAACTAACCCTGTATTAGAATTCCCAGAGTAAATTACTTACTTAGTCGGTTAGTCCCTCATATTATTTTCCAAATGCAGTCTCTTATAAGTTCAGCAACTAACTCGTATAACAATTAAATTCAATGACTAAATAATCCCAGAGAGTAATTACCCCAAAATTCCCCGAACAAAAAGAACTGATTTTGCAAGCAACCCATTAAACCCAATTGAAAAAAACACCAATTCCCAAAATAAATAAAAAATCAACTTTAAACAAAAGGTGTTAAATTAAAGAGTTACCACCACAGCAGAAGCAACAATAGCAGCAAGAGAAAACCAACAAGAGCTCCTGAAAAATGGAAGCAACCACACCAGGTTCGTATTTGAGGACCTGAGTCTTCTTCCTTTGGTCCTGCTGGTTTTCATCACCATCCAACAGTTTCTGTTCCATTGAAGATTGCTGGTCCTTTTCCATTCTTCGGTAGTTCCATTCCAGGTTTTTGAGGTAAGAGAGCTTGAAGGAATCTCTGATATTCTTTGTTGGCCATAGATGCATGTCGTTGGTATATTTGGTACAGGTTTTCACTTGGGTTTGGTGGGTAGATGAGTTAAGGAATGAAGAAAATGACTGAGAAATAGAGCCTACGATTATGGATGGCAACCGGAGCTAGCGCCTCTAGTATTTTCCAGCAACCACACAGTATATACTATATACGGATATTCGTATACGACTAGAGTATTCAACAACCTTTTAAATTTAAATATATATTTATCTATTCTGTTTGCAGACATTTTGAAATTCTCAATTTAGTAAGAGCTCTGATTCCACTTGTTAAGGTTAGAGCACAATGCGGAAGCACAGGATTGAATCAATTGAGAACAAAAGAGAAGCAAGTAAAGGATAAAGAAAATAACACACAAGATTTAACGTGGAAAAACCCCTCAGTGTGAGAGGAAAAAAACCACGGGCGATCAAGAGCAAAATTCCACTATGTAAAAAAGAAGAGTACAAGAAATCCTCTTATAATGATGAGGACAAATGACAATATTTTTTCTCACAAATACTCTCTCAAATGGAACAAGAATTCTCACCAAGAATGCACTCACAATATATGTGTAAATGAAAGAGATGTTGTGTGTTGTGAAGATGATTTTGAAGCTCTCTATATGTGTCCTTTTATAGGCAAGCAAAGTCTTGGTATCTTGGATTCCAAGCATTGGATGCTTGGAAACAAAGCCATAAAAGTGACATAAAATGCCCTTAAAGAGAGCCATAAAATTGTCATAAAATTCTTTTAAGGCATAGTAATGAGAGGCATCTAACAATCTCCACCTTGGCTCGAATTTGATAAGTTGCTCATCGCCAAATAATGCCCCGAAGGGCACTCAAGTGCTGTAGAGACCAACCAAGTCCAAGCAAAGTTGGAACTTGGTATTCGGAAGTGGCTTGGTAAGTATATCTGCTGGATTCTCTGATGTGTGAATCTTTTCCACCATAATTTCACCAATAGCAACAATATCTCGGATAAAGTGACGTTTTATATCAATGTGTTTGGTCTTGTCATGATAACGATTATTCCTGGTCAAATGAATAGCACTTTGACTATCACAAAACACTGTAAGAACACCCTGTATTAGACCAAGTTCATTTACCAAACCTCGGAGCCAAATAGCCTCCTTCACACCCTCCGTTGCTGAAATATATTCTGCTTCAGTCGTAGACAATGCAGCAATGGACTGAAGAATAGCTTTCCAGCTAATAGTACTATTACAGAGAGTAAAGATGTAACCAGAAAGAGACCTCCTTCTGTCAATATCACCACCATAATCCGAATCAACATAACCTACAACGTCATCAGTTGTAGCCTTGTTTCTGTCAAATACCAAGCCAATACCAGAAGTACCTTTTAGATACCGAAAAATCCATTTTACAGCACTCCAATGATCCTTTCCAGGATTATGCATATATCGACTTACCATGCTAACAGCATATGCTAAATCAGGTCTAGTGCACACCATAGCATACATAAGACTACCAACTGCACTAGCATAAGGAATATGTGACATACGCTCCATCTCTTCCTCTGTATGTGGGCAAAGATCTAAAGATAACTTGAAATGTGCAGCAAGTGGAGTAGAAACAGGTTTACAATTATTCATATTAAACCTTTCAAGCACTCTTTCAATATATTTCTCTTGGGATAAAAACAATTTACCAGCTTGACGATCCCTGTGAATCTCCATACCAAGAATTTTCTTGGCTGCACCTAATTCTTTCATCTCAAACTAATTATTGAGTTGAATTTTCAATTTCCGGATCAAAGACTTGTCACGTGAAGCAATTAGCATATCATCAACATACAGTAACAAGTATATGAATGATTCATTTGGAAATTTCTGGAAATAAATACAGTCATCAAATTGACTCCTGCAATAACCTTGCCCAATCATAAAAGAATCAAACCTCATGTACCATTGTCTGGGAGCTTGCTTAAGGCCATATAATGATTTCTTCAATCGACAGACAAGATGCTCCTTATCAGGAACAATAAATCCTTCAGGTTGTTCCATGTAAATTTCTTCTTCCAGCTCTCCATGTAGAAAAGCTGTCTTTACATCAAGTTGCTCCAACTCCAAATCAAATAAAGCAACAAAAGCAAGCAAAACACGTATAGAAGTATGACGAACAACAGGTGAGAATATCTCATTAAAGTCAATACCTTCCTTTTGATTAAAACCTTTAACAACTAGTCGTGCTTTGCATCTTGGATCTTCAACCCCGGGAATACCGTCTTTCTTCTTATAGATCCATTTACATCGTAATGGTCGTTTGCCTTCGGGAAGCTCTGTCAAAGCCCAAGTACCATTCTTATGAAGACTTTCAATCTCTTCATTCATAGCCACTAGCCACTGTGACGAATCAACACAAGAAACAGCTTCTGTATAGCTGGCAGGTTCAACATCATCATTTACCTCTTGTGCAACTGACAATGCATAAGCAATTAAATTATCACCATCAGTGTATCTAGCTGGCCTTTTAATTAGTCTTCTGGTTCTGTCTCGAGCAATACAATAATCATCTTCTTGCTGATGAATAGGAGAAGTTGTACTGTCATCACAATCAACATAATGATCATCAATGCTAGATTGATTTGTAGAGGAAGATGGAACATCAACATTAGGAACTGTAGGTTTCACTATCAACTCCACCTTCTCGCTAGTACCCTGTAGATTACCTGTACTAGTAGAAGAAGACACAATAGATTGTTTTCCAGAAGATAAAAATGCATCCTCATTAAAAGTCACATCTCTGCTAAGAATTAATTTCCGTGACTTTGCATCAGAATACCATAAGCGATATCCTTTAGACTCAGATGCATAACCAAGAAATATGCACTCAACAGCTCTTGGAGCTAATTTACCATCATTAACATGTGCATAAGCAGGACATCCAAAGATTCTTAAGTTAGAATAATCAACAGGATTACCTGACCAAATTTCTTCTGGGATTTTGAAATCAAGTGCTGAATGTGGAGAACGATTAACCAGGTAACAAGCAGTAGATGCTGCTTCAGCCCAAAATTCACGCCGATGCCATAACCCAGCATTTGAGAGCATACAACGAACTCTCTCAAGTAGAGTCCTGTTCATCCGTTCTGCAACACCATTTTGTTGAGGATTTCTTGGAATAGTTTTGTGTCTAGCAATACCATTTTTTGTGCAGAACTCATTAAAATCACCATTGCAGAACTCTAATCCATTGTCTGTTCTAAGCTTCTTCACTTTCTTCCCTGTCTGGGTTTCAACAAGAGTTTTCCACTTCTTGAAAGTGGAGAAAGTCTCATTTTTATGCTGCAGAAAATAAACCCAAACTTTGCGAGAAAAATCATCAATGATGGTCATCATATAGCGACATCCTCCATGAGAAGGAAATTTAGAAGGCCCCCAAAGGTCAGAATGAATATAATCAAGAATACCTTTGGTACGGTGAGTTGCAGTGGAGAAACTAACCTTTTTCTGTTTCCCAAAAACACAATGTTTACAAAAATCCAATTTACCAATGCCATGTTTACCAAGATGACCTTGTTTGCTTAGAAGGTGCATACCTTTTTCACTCATATGGCCCAGGCGCATGTGCCATAATTTGGTAATGTCATTATCATGCATTGAAGAAGATACAGCTGTTGAACCTGTCACAACAGAACCTTGCAAGACATATAAACTACCAATCCGGTTAGCTTTCAATAATACCATAGCACCTTTCAATACCTTTAGAACTCCACCTTCAGCTGAATACCTACACCCGAGAGACTCTAGGGTGCCAAGAGAAATTAAGTTCCGCTTCAAATCTGGAATATAGCGGACATTAGCCAAGGTTCTGACAACACCGTCATGAGCCTTGATCTGAATAGTACCTATTCCTGCAACTTTGCATTGGGTATCATTGCCCATCAAAACAACACCACTGTCAACATGTTCAAAAGTGGTGAATAAGTCCTTATAAGGACACATATGAAAAGTACATCCAGAATCAAGAATCCATTCTGTTTTACTCCTATTATTATAAGAGACAACAGATAAAAGAATATCACCGTCAGAATTGGCTTCAATATTAGCAGCTTCAGAGGATTGTTGAATTCCCTTATCTTGTTTTTTCTTTCAATTTTTCTTTAAGATAAAACAATCAGGAATGTCATGCCCCGGTTTCTTGCAATAGCGACAAGTTTTGTTGGATTTGCGACCTCTGGATTTGGATCTGAACTTTTTATAATTGGTACTCCCTTTTTCTTGAGTTCTACCTCGAACACTTAAGCCCTCACCCTTGTCCACAGAATTAACTTCAAGATCAAATTTTTCTTTGGACAATAAATTAGATTTAACATCTTCAAAGGATAAGGTATCATTATTTCCATACAACATGATTTCTTTGAAGTGCTTATAGGTAGAAGGTAAAGAGACAACCAACAAAACAGCTTTGTCTTCATCTTCAATATTAATATCAATATTTTGCATATCCATAATAATAGAATTAAACTCATCAAGATGAGTTTGAATAGGAGTACCTTCAACCATACGAATGGTGTATAACCGTTCTTTGAGACGAAGCTTGTTTGCGAGGCTCTTGGTCATGTATAAAGTTTCTAACTTCAGCCACAAAGCCGCAGCGGTTTCTTCATTGGCAACCTCACGAAGAACCTCCTTCGACAAACAAAGTTGAATTGTTGAAAGCGCCTTTTCATCCAACTCGTCCCATTGATCATCGGTCATGGAAACTGGTTTCTTTGACTTCCCATCTAAAGCTTTCTTTAATCCGCTCTGGATAAGAACGGCCCTCATTTGGACTCGCCAAATAGAAAAGCTAATTTTGCCATCAAACTTCTCAATGTCAAATTTTGCAGACATTTTGAAATTCTCAATTTAGTAAGAGCTCTGATTCCACTTGTTAAGGTTAGAGCACAATGCGGAAGCACAGGATTGAATCAATTGAGAACAAAAGAGAAGCAAGTAAAGGATAAAGAAAATAACACACAAGATTTAACGTGGAAAAACCCCTCAGTGTGAGAGGAAAAAAACCACGGGCGATCAAGAGCAAAATTCCACTATGTAAAAAAGAAGAGTACAAGAAATCCTCTTATAATGATGAGGACAAATGACAATATTTTTTCTCACAAATACTCTCTCAAATGGAACAAGAATTCTCACCAAGAATGCACTCACAATATATGTGTAAATGAAAGAGATGTTGTGTGTTGTGAAGATGATTTTGAAGCTCTCTATATGTGTCCTTTTATAGGCAAGCAAAGTCTTGGTATCTTGGATATGAAGCATTGGATGCTTGGAAACAAAGCCATAAAAGTGACATAAAATGCCATTAAAGAGAGCCATAAAATAGTCATAAAATTGTTTTAAGGCATAGAAATGAGAGGCATCTAACATATATATTTATCTATTCTGTAATAATCAATTTAAATATAATCATTAGATAAACAATTTATATACATGTTAAGTATATAATTGTATTTTAATAGGTAAAATTTCATTATAATAATAAAATACTATGTATATAAAATATTTAATTAAAAAATAAATTTATAAATATTTGTATATTTGTATAGTGGAAATTGCAATTTTCATTTCCACCATAAACTATTTTTGTGAATACTAGTTGCGTATATTTTAGCGGGTACTCATGTGATGAGTATTTTTGTTATATGTACCTACAATTCACTTAATAAAAGGAGTAAATATTAAAAATATTGAGTTGAGATGACAACATGACAAAATAAAATGAGATGTCACTTTTATCATTTATATAAAATGATATAACATTTTTATCCTCCAATACAAACGTAAAATAAAAAACAGCCTAAAAATAGTATCTTTTCCATGGTAATGATATGATAGAGTTGGATAATAGATAATACAAGATATGAGTGGGATAAGTTTAGTTTTGATTGTGCACTTGATAAAGATTACATTCATATGTAAATGGCAATTGTGGTGGTGTGATAGATATACATGGCAAAACGGGTATTACTCGCGGGCGTGTTTGCATAGTCCGTATTTCTTTGCGAACAGGGCATACAATTTTTGTCTATTTGTCTGTTTCGCTCTACCCGTTTTGTCCGCTAAGTTCGTGGGCATTTCTGTTGGACATGCGGGTGGCCCGCGGGGGCCCATAAATATAATTTAAGGAAAAAATAAGAAAGTTTTAAATAAGTTATGGTGTAATGTGATTTTTAATCCCTAAAAAAATTGTAATCTAATGTAATTTGTTAAACTTCATATAAAATATCAAAAACAAATTGTAATTTTTTATCTTCAACTACTTTATTTAATTTCATTTCATTTATTATATAAATTTTTTATTTTTTTAATTATTCAACAATGCCTGCGGGCTGCCTGCAAGCCCATTAGCCCGTTGTAAAATAGGCAGGGTATTAAATTTTGTCCGTTAAGCCAATGCGGGCATGCCCACGTCTGCTTAAATTTTTGCGGGCATTTACAGGTCGGGCAGTTCATTTTGTCATCTCTAGTGGTAGAAAGGAACATGCTGAGGTTTGAGTTATTTGTAGAGTCACATTTCTCCTTTTAGAAAATTGTTTACTATATTTTGTTTATAAGATATATTTGTAATATTATCTCTGTATTTATAGAGATCTGGTAACATTTCTCTGAATACTTTCTATTGTTCTCTATAATTATTTCTCTCAATGTCCTTTTTAGAAGGTTTTTCCAAGTTAAATCATTTATGTTTCCTTTTATTTTCTCAATTTTATTTTAGTTGTTGTGATCCAATTTTCGATTGGAAAATCGGCTCTATAACTTAGGAATGTGTAAATATAATTTTGACCTCTTCCAAAAGATTTATAGATGTCATGTACTTTTTAGTAAGTCCAATTAGGATAACATAGTCTTTTTGAATAAGAGTTCTCACCTCGAGAGGTGATTACATATTGAGAATGTATTAGTACACTGTCTGCCGTATTAAAATGATATTCTCACTAATAACATGAACTTTTATACCCTTAATAATTTATTTAAAATTTGAACTATTAAAAAAAATATTTTATTTTTTATTTTTGTGTACAAAAGTTCATTTTGCTCTTACGTGTCTTTAAGTACGGTAGGAAATCAAGACTATAATTCAAGTTTGAAAATTGATTTGACTTTAACATATAATGATTTTTATAAATGGAGTAGGTAATGTTTAAAATATAATGATTTCCGGTTTAATAAAATTAATAGCATAGAAATGGTGTTGGTCATAGTTATTCTCCTCACCTTAATCAAGAAATTAGACATCACTCTAACCATGATTGTACTATAAGAATTTCATTTGGTAATAAAATAAATAATTAGATTTAATATGAAATTAATAGTTTAGAAATGATATTGGTCTTAACCTTTTCTTTCCTTACATTAAGTAAGGAGTTAGAGACAACTCGAACCATGAATATACTATAAAAATTCCATAAAATTCATTTGGTAATAAAATAAATAATTCGGTTTAATATAGAATTAATAGCATAGAGACAATGTCAAACATAGATTTCTCCTCATTTTCAGAAAAGTTAGAGACGATATAAATCATAACATACTATACAAATTTACTACACTATTAAAAAAAGTTAATAAGAAATATTTTTAGAAAGAAAATATAAATAACTTCAAATAATTATACAGAAAAGAATATATCTATCGGTTTTTTTTTTGTTATGCGTTGCTACACCACATGCCTCAATAATTTGTCTCACCATGTTCATGAGAATAAGTACACATCCATCCCCTCATCAATATTTTAAATTGTCACAATATCATTTATCATTAAAATTTGATCATTAATTTTTAAATACAAGTAATATAAATGAATAATAAATGATATATTGATTATGTATAAATCTTTCACAATATAGATTTTACTATAGTTGTAATGATACACGTTTAAGTAATTAATTATTTTGATCTCTCATGTTTCTGGTGGACTCCAACTTAGTTCCTAACAAAACTTAAATTACTATTTTGTTCTCTAAATTTTAAAATATAGACTCACATTAATTCCTCCCTTATCCTTGTGTGTATCACTGAAGTGAAATATCACTTGCATACATAGTGATTCCATGTTAAAAAATACTGTTAAATTAGTAATGGTTTCCTTCTAGCTAAGAATTAATAGGAGAACATCTTAAACTCTACAACTTCGTTTTGTTATATAAAAACACCACCACATATCTTTGCTTTCATTGGTGGCAGCATGATTTTTGTTCTAATGCTTTTAAATCAATTGGTCTATTGGGGTAAACTTCACTAGATCTCTATAAATACTAAAAGGTTAAGAGTTTGTTTTTTTAGAACAACATTTGTTAGAAGAAGTAACTATATACACAAAAATAGATTAATTTTTTATAAGTTGAGGATATCCTTAATAGTATAAAAAGATGAGATCTTGAGTCCAACTCCCTCAAAATGCAATTGAAACCAAGTTGTAGATTGAAGTTTAAAAAAAGATAGCCATTCCAATGTGAGTTGTTTCTCATAGCTAATCTCTTCTCAAGAGTAATTATATGTCCAACGTCTGTATTTGAGCAGTGAATTTTGGGTGTCAGATAGATTGATCCAGTTCTTAACAGAAGAAGGCACTTGACACATATGTATTTGTATGCATAATTTAAATATTTTTTCCATGAATATAGAGCACAAAGATAATAAAACAAGATGAAAATAGTTTAAAGATGACACACAAGGAAATATTTGAGAAAGTGCTTGTAAAGACAAAAGGGTATTACAAATTGTTCCCCTATCTTGAAATAGACTCAGAAATTTACAAACATCCATCCACTACATCTTCAAACCCCTCATACTTTTTATATTCTTGGTGAGGTAACTAAGGTTCAAGGAAATCTTGCAATACAAGCACAAGCATTTCCCATTATTATACTTGCACTATATATAAACATATTTCTCTTCTTTCCATTAAATCCATGAAGAGGAAAATATAACTCAAACATTATTAGGGTTGCTCCTGAATGATCCAAAAGCCTTAGCTGCACCAGCTCTCAAAATGAATTGGTGATAGAAAGCTGCAATTGCTGCCCCAATAAATGGTCCTACCCAAAAGATCCACTAAACAGACAAAAAGAACATAAAAAAATATATAATCTATCATTGCAGAAATATGTATCAATGTGTCAGCATAGTTGGTAATTAGATTGAGATATTATGTAAGATCGGAAGCGGTACATGAAAACGTAAAATGTGTGGTTATTACACGGATTGTAATATCCTACCAAACATTGAATTTTTTATATATACTTGCAAGTAGCATTTGGTAAAACTTAAACATCAAAATATATGCATATTAAAGTCTTGGTTCTCACATAATTGCAAAACTAACATGTCAACACAATCAACTAAAATGTTTGACAACAAAAACACTAACAAGTATAAGAACCTAATGTCTGAAACAATAAATCAAATCATGCAAAGGGATATCAAGATAATAATCTTTGTTGAGCTCTTCATCTTCATTAATCTCATCAAGTAGCTCCTCCTCATGTGCTTCAAATTCGTATTGTCATGTCACTAAGCATAATTTGTTCTAAGAAGAGAGAGAAAGGGTAATGGTATTTGTTCAAATGAGTGAGCGAGTAAGCAATTTTTTTCAAAGAGAACACAATGACCAAGAGGAACTTCTTTTTTTAGACTTTTATCACATATGGATATCAATTTCTGGTATGGTATATTTGTTATCTTGCAATTTAGGGTTAGAAGAATTTTGGGCGGGTCAAATAATTTTGGACCATGGATTTCCCTTCTATACGAATTTAGAAGATTGAGATTTTACAATTTGGGGTTTTGCATAAAAATAGAAACTCGTAAGATCTTTGATAATTTTACGATCCTACGCTCTTCCCCGACGATCACACTTATGTTGGTGACATCATACTCAAAGTGGGCGCGCGACTCGTTAGCTCTTGAAAACTCATAGGATCGGTAAATCGCGAGTTTAACTAATATGTGTGTGAGTATCAATATTTATTTAGTATTATATACATGCACTATGTGAGTATAAATACTTATAAACAATTAGTGTATTATCTATCATTCATTCGTATTACTTTTTTTAAAAAGTAAATGATGCAGTGATAGTCATGCACTGTCAAATGTATACATATTTTTCTCTGTTTATTGTTTGATGTGTCTTCTTACTAACTATTAATTTTGAGTACTAAATACTTTATATCAGTATTGGTAATAAAACATTATTACCCATTCTATTATTATATTGATTAGTAATAATACCCCCTTTATATTATTATAGAATTAGTAGTAGAAAAAACTTCTAGACATCATTAACATTTTATCCATAGAGAAGTACTAGCATGTTACCAAATTCAAGAAAAGGCTACTCACATGGTCATGCCAGGCCTTATCATTATTGTAGATAACAGCAGCTCCAAAACTCCTTGCAGGATTGATGCCAGTGCCAGTGACTGGGATTGTTGCCAAATGAACCATGAATACAGCAAATCCAATTGGAAGTGGAGCCAAAACCTACAAATACAGAACAAGAGCATGTTATGAAACTGATGTGATTCAAAAGGTGTGCCAAATATATGAAGGAAAATATACATTGATCTTTTTCCTATGTCTATTGTGCATACAAAAAAAGATAAAAAGTGAATATGATTACACTATCCTTATATCTACTACCATTAGTATTTAAATATAAGTAATACAAATAAACAGTATATTACATACTAGACTAACTATACATACATAATACATTATAAATTTATAATCTATCATTGCCAAAATTTTAGTGTTTAAAGAGAAATATGAATGAGAATTAATTATTAAATAAAAGAGTGAAAAACAAAATAAACAATTGGGACAGATGCGACATGGCTACATGTGAAGGCCATGATTTTTCCTTCATTAATAATCAGGAGAATCTGATAAAGTGTTTGAAGGTGAATACACCGACCGAAAGATGATAATGACAAATGGGAATGAAGTTTTGATTTGGTATAATAAATGATATGTCGAATCTTCTGAATTAGAATTAATCTCTTTTAAGATATATGATTATTCTTTCGAACAAATATTATTTATAAAAATTAAACATTTGATTTTTGATATAAGTGAGGTTTTACACAACTTAATCAACACTTTTTTGAAAAAAAAGAAAATGAGTATGAAGCTAAAAACTCCCATGAGATTTGCCAGCTTGCGGAAAGCGAGATTAAGTATCTTTGACACAATTGTAAACTTTTAATGAATGTAAGGAACATGCTTTTCAATACATTTTAATGATTTAAAAATAAAGATATGATATATGATGTAATAAAAAATGAGTGTAATATAATTGTTAAGGTAAGAATTTAAACATAATCAATATATTATCTATCATACATTTATATTACATATATTTAAGAAGGTTAATCATTAAAAATAAATGATAGATAATTCTAATAATGTAAAAAAGTCTTATGTACTCATTCTTTGTATCACAAGAAAAAATATAAGTACAAGACTGAATTCCTAACTTTCACATACACGGTTTCCTTTTAAGAAAAAAAAATAGATAAAATAAAAAACAAAGCATGAGTGCATGAGGGACGTTTACTGAAATTAAAGTAGAATCTACTTTTCTTGAGACAGAAATTTAGATTAGATTGATATGGCAGGCCATGAAAATCAATCACCACCACAAAAATAAAATAAAAAGAAGAAAATATGGCCCACCATATTCCTCAAGGCATCATATATTTCACTTCATTAAAAGCATCACATATTTGGTAATTTTGGTGAATGAAAAAGATAGGTTCACCACCCTTGGATAGTATATCCATAAAAAAGAAATTATTTATGCCGACAGGAAAAGGTTTCCCACTTTCTTGATTTTGAAAACAACAATAAATGATGTTGTAGAAAGCAAGGAAAACTAAGCAAGAAATTGGAAAAAATCCATCAAAATTGAACTCTTCTTGATCTACGTAATGTTTTCTTCAGGATGAAGTCTCTAGAGAAAGTGGAGAAAAGAAGAATTAGTTTCCAATCTAAAAAAACAATCCGATTGGATCATAACTTGAATTGATTTTGAAGCATGGGCTAGTTGAAATTATTATATATTTAGTAATGTTTACTAAATCTTAAAAAGTATCAAAACTCTACTACCAATATTATTAACTAATTAAGTATACGATGATATTTGTGCCAACTATTTTTAAGGAAATGGAGACACATGATAACATAACCTATACGTTATCATGTCACGCGGCAGTATCTAAAAATAAGAACCAAAGAAAAAAATCAGGATAGAGAATAACAATTAATTCTTAATTCAAATAATGTTATAATATTTTTGTTTATAGTTTTTTTTGTCATCTTTGTGTGAAAATCTTTTAGGAGTAAAAGAAATTGCAGTTTTAGATTTATTTTAATTTTAAACACTTTTTTGACTTTAACATTTTGAGTGGCACTATATCTAACTTCTAGAAAAGTAGTATTAAACTTTTCAAATAATTATGAAGTTTACTAAATTAGGAAAATGGAATGAAAGCAAAGAAAATTTAAGAAGGATATGTGATAATAGCTAAGTCACTTCCACCCATTTTTTTTTACTCTTTATAACACTGCTTTTTTCTTTACAAGTAATCAATTTGAGATCATTTTATTTAAAGCATACATGACCTATGGTTGAATCTATGTTTAATAAAAGGCTATTATGCTTACATAGTTTCTAAGTGAGTATTTATTACTCCCTTTAATCATTGTTTTCAACACAACTTAGGATCAAAATCTTCTTATACAGCTAATATACTCTTCAAATCCATTAAAAAAAAGCAAAAGGCAGAGAATAAAAAAACAGAACCAATAATGCAATAAATTAATAAACACATACCGGTACGTGAGAATCTCTAGCATTTCTCTTAGGATCGGTAGCAGAGAAGACAGTGTATACCAAAACAAAGGTTCCAACGATCTCAGCACCTAATCCAACACCTGTGCTGTACCCATCATTGAGACCATTGGCTCCACCACCATACCTGTTGAAATGAGCCTTTTGGAAAGCTTTGACTAACCCAACTCCACTGATAGCTCCTAAGCACTGAGCCACAATGTAGAAAATGGCTCGGATCAGAGAAACCTTGCGAGCCAATAAGAGACCAAATGTCACTGCTGGGTTAATGTGACCACCTGACACAAAAATCAAAATTATCAGAATAAATGTTAAATTTTAGCCTTTGTTGAATATGCATAAAAACTGATAAAGTTTATATATATTTTAAGTAAAAATAATCAACTATTTTTTCTTAGTTAAATTTTATTTGTTGTTAAAGTTGGCCCCAAAAAATAATATTGATTTACTAATAGTCCAATAAGTAGGTGCATGAGTGGTTCCAATTTAAACCGCGAAACCGATAGAACCAAACTGAATCAAACTGCGAAATGTGGTTCGGTTATTTTTCTAAGTAACCGCTCGTGTTCGGTTTGGTTTATGGTTTTAGAAGTTTAGGAACAGTTGGAACCGAATCGCATATTAAAGAAATATATAATATGGATTTGGGAATAATGTTTTATTATTGTTTAAATTCTTCAACCAATGTTCTAGCTTAAATTATCAGTTTTTGTATGAATTGTAGTGTTATATATATTACTAAATTGTTATTAAGTTAATATTATATATGTTATTAGTTACTAAATTATTTCGCAGTGTCTTATGATTTGGAACATATTTTCAACTTATGTTATATTGAGTTTGAAATTAAGCATGTATCATATATTGTTATACATATATTGTCACATGTGTTATTAATTATGAAATGTAAAGTTATAAATGTAACTATTATATATTTTACTAATTGATATATATGTTACTAATCATGAATTGTATTTATATTTGGTTTATAATTTTTTATAATAATAGTAGTGATGTTTATCCTTTTATGGATAAACAATATCTTTTGTAATACATTTTGAATTTTCAATTGATGCAAGATTTTTTATAAAAAGAGTAAATGGAAAAACTGTGAAACCAAACCGAACCGAACTATTCAAGAGTGGTTTGATTCGGGTCGGTTCTTATAGTTAAATTTGCGGTTAATTGAACATAATCAAACTATATGTTTTTGATCAATTCGATCACTAAAATACACCAAAAACCGAATTGAACTGAATTTTTACACCCCTACCAATAAGGAAAGTGTCACCATCAAACTACCTTGAAAATACAACAGTAGCAACACAAGAGTTTGTATTAATCAAGTTGATATTCAATGGAAACTACCTTCCAAATCCAAATTTATTGAGAATAAGATAAATATATTAGATACATTAATATTGATGTATGAAAAATAAAAAAAATAAATAATAATGATCACACAGTCGGTTGAGATTTAAAATATAATGCATAGATGACATTTTTTCCATTCTTCTAAATTTTATACTATTCATGTAGGAATCGATTTCTACTATTCCTTGAATTTAAGGGTTCATTAAGAAGAAAAGTTAATTAACAGCGGTTACTTTGCAAAATAAATTTTAAGAGTTTTTATGGATTTTTGGTCCTAAACATAAAAATGGAGAGTAAACAAAATAAAAAACCTTTAAATTTGATAACAACACTCTATAACACTTTGATGAACTCTTATACACAAATCATGCTTGTTAATTAGCTGAATTGGTGTGCATGCTTCTATGTCTATGGATGTTTAGATAACAGGACCGGACTAGACGATCCAACTAGCTTGATCATTGACCAAACTTAAAAATGACTTTAGTTTGTAGTCTTAACCGAATGAGGGTTGGATCACTTTGAATCGGAGAAATTCCAATTCAACTATGTTAAACCTGGTTGAACCGCAACAACATGAGAAGTGAACCAGTTCATTTAAAATTTTAAAAAATAGAACATCATCTAATGTTTTTTTACTCCAGTACAAAAAAAGACGAAAATATGTATTTTCGATATAATTATATATAATTATTAATTATATATTTATAAATAAAAATAACAAATTATATATGAAATCATCTGATCCGACTAGACAATTTAACCATTTAAATTTAATAAAGACATCATCTAATTTGATGTCCTCCTCGGTTTCACATCATTAAAAATGTACTTACCAATAAATAAATTCAATCATAAAAACTCTCTTTGTCTCCGCCTATTTGAACAAGTTAAATTGAGCGGTCACAGAATCAACACAGAACTATTTCTTGAAAGCACCGAATAAGAATTTTA
Source organism: Lupinus angustifolius (assembly GCF_001865875.1). Classification (NCBI taxonomy): domain Eukaryota; kingdom Viridiplantae; phylum Streptophyta; class Magnoliopsida; order Fabales; family Fabaceae; genus Lupinus; species Lupinus angustifolius. The sequence continues at coordinate 23,764 of NW_017718276.1, forward strand.
TCAGGAAAAAATAAAGGAAACTAGAGAAGGCCATTTCTTTGAAATTTTTCTAGAAGCCCATAAGAAGAAACCATGAGAGATCATGAGAACTTGTAAAAGATAAGCAAATAAGTTTTTGTGTACAATTGGATATTGAACACCTGCAGAAATGTTTTTGTACAAAACTATCACCCCACCACATATATTCCATTTCTAAATCAAACTATCTGATATTTGATTTCAAAGGGTGTATTATCCAAATAATTATGAATGATTCTATACACACATATAGATATATTTAATCTTTGTAAGACTTTAACACTTACCATGACAAACAAGAATGAAAATACCCACCTGAGATCCCAGCAGTGCAATAAACAAGGACAAAGATCATGCCACCAAAGGACCAAGCAACACCAAGAATACCAACCCCACCACAAACATCACCTCCACCTTTGACATCACTCTGGCTTTTGTATCCAATAACAGTTAACACTGTGATGTAAAGGAAGAGCAAGGTTGCTATGAACTCAGCTATTAGAGCCCTATAGAAGGACCACTGAGTGAGTTCCTTAGCATCAAAAAGAGGTGCTGGAGGAGGGTCATGGTAGTCCTTTGAAGAGAAGGATCCATGCTCAGCTACCTCAATATCTTTAGCCATGGCAACTGGTTAATGGCTAGTAAGGACTCAACAGCACAATGAAGTGAAAAATGAGGGAAATTGAGACAAAGGGTGAAGTTCTGTTTGATGTAGGAAGGGGTGGGAATGGGGGTATATATGGGATGGGGATATGTGAAAGAGAATTCAGTACTAAATATAAATTACGACATGTAACACAAAAAATCTTCCACGACCATAATCTCAATTTATTTTTAATAAAAAAGTAAAAATTAAAAAAATAATATTTATCTCCATATATTTTAATACTAAACTCTCTAATATTATAAAACAACTACATTATTATATACGGTGGCAATGGAGAGTGGAGATCGTATTAAATACAAATATCCAATATTAAGTAGATATGCCTAATTATGAGAAACAAATTTTTATGTATCCAATTTTTTTTTAAATTAACTAATTTAAAAACTTCTAAATTTCTGTTTCCCCTCATTCTCAAGTCTGAACTCCTCATTTGCAACTATTTTGTAGACTTAAATTTTACACTTTTATCTGGAAAAAACTAATGTCCTAGTCTAATTATTGTCATGCTCCAATTTTCTGGCTAGCATCTATTCACTATTTATTGGAGTGTTTCCTTAATTTTGCAGTTAGATTGTAGAATATGATTTTTATGTCAGTTTTTGGATTGCATTCGCCCTTAAAATTGATTTTTGGACCCGATAATTGATTAAGGACTTGGGGAAATATTAATACTTCATCCACATAGTAGATGATACTCTCACTATTCAAATGAACTATTTTTATACATCTTAATTGTTTTATTATTTTATTTATTTTAAAGTAAAAATTTATTTTTTAGTTTTGTCTTTGAAAAGATTATATTATGCTCTTAAGTATTCCTATTAGGAACATAGAATCAAAACTATATGATTCTATATATGTAAAAAAATGTTTATTAGTTGGAGTGTGTTTTAATTATTTTTAGGAATAGAAGTAGTATAATCAAGCCATCAAATAATGAGTTGTGAGGAAGAGAAGTGATTCCACCACATTTCCTCTGTCCTCAATATGATTGATATTCTTTATATTTTTATGCTTTTGAGTTAATGGAGAATAAAACAAATGTTTAAGTTTGTACCCATTATTTATTGGAAAAAATAATTTTTGTTATTGATATTGTGCAAACAAGTTATTTATTAAAAGGTTCTTATTCATCCTTTTTGTCTATTGAAAATTGTAATGCCCCATTTTTGCAACTTAGAAATTAGGACTTCATTTTAAAATATGATGAAAATTTATAGAAAATTAAAGGCAACATGTTAGAGAAAATCAGAGTGAATTTAAAATTTATTTTCATTGATATGTTTAAAAAGTGGAAATATTCAATATTATCATTACCCAAAAATGAGATATCACATTCAACCTCAAAAATCATGATTTATATAATTATCTATTTTTAAGTATGTAGCTTTATAAAATCATTAATTTAATCTTAACTTAAAGATTAGAAAAGACATCATGTATGCAAAAATAATCATTCTGAAGTATTTTCATAAAATATAAATTTAGTTCAAAAGACCAAGGATATTCCTAAATCAGAATCAATAATCTCAATATAAACAAATACTTAACTAGACATCAACTAAGTTCTTCTTGTCTATATTTCCATGAATGAATATCCATAGAGAAACTGCAACAAACATGTTCATACACATAGTATAGACAAAAGAAAAGAAAAAGAAAGGGGAGTAAGAACCAACTATGGCGATCGAAACTTGGAATTACATAGAGAAATAACATTAAAGTGGGACACCCTATAACAATACTATAGTCAAACAATGTCACACATATGCAAATGATGCATGAAGTTAGTGTCTTATACAAAAGGTTATTCACATCTTCAATTAATATATTTTTCATGCAATGCAATATGCAATTCAACCAACCAATCACCACAAAAAATACAATACCTCAAGACCAAGATTCTAGTGGGAAAGCAACAGGGAGTACAAATATCTTTAACAACGACAAGTAATAGTTATCTATGTTGTCCAGTACCTCTATCTGAGGTGCTTACATGGTAAGCTCAGTCCGTTTCAGGATTCCTCTTTACCGATCATGAAATGCGAATGAGGTGTCAGAGATCATTTAGTTTGCATGTAGGACTATCTTGGTCATACGACTTATTAGACCGGACCCTACTAGACTGTCTCACTTGAGCAATCCTTCAAAGCTTCTTGACAAATCATCGTCACTGTCGCCCCTATCCAAATCCCAATGATATTTTTATCACTGTATCTTTTCATTTTCTCCAACTTCAATTACAAGAATGTAATGTATATACACTAACCGAAGTTAGTCAATTAAATTTTTTAATCAGGGTTTTCATAAGTTTTATTTCCACAAATATCACATAAGTTAGTCATCTCAACCTCAAATGCATTTCTATCATGCCAAGTCCAACAGACGAGCTCAAGTTGCTAATTTAACGATCAAATACAATTGGGCAAAGCCCCAATTTCAAACTTATGTATTTTTTCAAATCAATATAATAACTAACGTGTGTATTTCCCATTAAATACAATAATCACTTATAACATTTTCCATTTCAATACAACAACATAACAATCAATAGCATAACCATTGCAATTGAGATATTTCTAAATTACAACATTGTCACAAACATTTATTATATAAAATAATTACTGATTTATCACAATACTCAAATGCATACAAACATAGTTATTTAACAACCTTTCATGACGATATAATACGATAAACAAGTACCTCACATTATTGTACACACAAACGAATTCAATCACATATATTTCCCGTACAATCAAATATTTAAGACTCTATACATCGTCATGAAAAAGATTAAAGACTCTTACATGGAAAACAAGTTTCTATATGAGTTCCTAATCTATAAGACTCTCCGACTTTTGAGGGAATCGGAGAGGAAAAACTTCAATGAAATACTCTAAGATCACAATGGTCTTCTTCCTCACCTTAGCCGCTTTATTTTATAACTTCAACATTTATTTATCATCATGAAGGTCGCTGCTAGCATCACTTGACCCAAATGTTGTCACTTCATCAAACAATGACCAACCACAATCAATTGAATGAAAATCAATTCCATCCTTATAACAAATCTTGTATTATTTTAAAAATAGTTAAGGTATTAACAAAACTAATAATAATGATTCATTTTATATCAACAGTAGTAAAATAATGTTGTTAAGGATAGCATATAAAAATGTTAATATATGCTTCATTGATATGGAAACTAATTTATTTAATACACATGGATAAACTTGATTAAGAATCATAAATTATAACTCATTTAATTTATGTCTTGGGTATCTTGAAATCAGGGTCCAACCATAGGTTCAAATGGAAAAGTTATTTCAATACTATGAGCACAACAATTAATTTGGATGGGATTCAAAGAATTATTATTTCCTTAACTAAACTCACAACCCCTTCTCTCATATCCCTACTAAACATGTTTATGACTATTAAAATAAAGAAATCTCTCTTTTAATGGCTTAAAGCATATAGTCATATTATCAGTTCAATTTGATCAAGGAACTGGAAATATAGAAATAGCAATCAGTGGCCCTTCAAATTCAAACACAAACTCAATATATACTTTCTTTTATCTCTAGGTGTACACGACTTATGAAACAAAGTAAGGGAAAAACAAATATATTAGATTGGGTCTAAAAAAAGTAAAAGACCATCACTTATTTGTAACAGGAAAGAAAAGAAAGAAATCTAAAACAACAATAGGTTACGCATAAATTCTAAGAAAACGTTTAGAATAAAATGGGATATGAGAAAACAAGAGAAGAAACTTATCAATCTCTCTTTTCTCTATTGCTGCAATTGCCTACTACTATTTGAGAGAGTAACTTCTTCTTTCTACTCTTCTAATTGCTTTTAGGGTTATATATATTAGTGTGTATAGACATTTCGTGTATGCCGGCGAATATTGTATGATACTACATACTCAATTTTTATATGTTTCATTTTTTTGAATTAGAATGTATTTGTTATGTTCGATGTACTTTATATTATATTTTTGTATGTTTATGATAATGTTTAATTTAAGGTGAGATATGTGGTTAATTAATGTATTGGTGGTGGTTGATTAAGATTATATAGTTTTTTTGTAAAAATTAAATAATGTGAAAGACAAAATAGATGAAAATTACACCATGAGAGAAGTTATTTCAAATTTTGGCTTTATATATAGTATAGATATTGTTACAATTTAGTTGCTAGAAGTATAGTACTTCTCTAACTATAAGAAGGGAATTAATTTTTTTATTATAATAATATACCACATATTAGTAACAACAATATACAATTGTTAAGATAAGTATTATATTTATGATAATAAAAGATCAAATGGATAAAAAGATTGAAAATATTAAAAAGTAAGCTAAACATTATAGAGTTAGGATATAAGATCAAAAGATAATATTTGAACATATTTTATCATAAAACATTATGATATCGTAACTAATCAAATCAAAAATAAAATGAAGATAAAAATGTTATCAACATAAATAATACAGAAGATATTACTCGATAACTTATCATAAAAAGATGAATACTGCAAAGCATATTTAATGCAAATTCACTATGCATTCTGAAGATACGTGAATACTTTAATAATATATTAAAATATCATTTCTATTTTAAAATATATTTTTGAAATCAATCTAACTCTTAAAAGATAAGATTCACAATTTCACTACAATATATTCAATGAAGTAACTTGTTTTTAAAATAATACAAGGTCATAAAATTTATTAGATAATCACTCAAGATTACAACTCACCTAAAAAAATTGTATTTATCTTTAGATAAATCTATAAAAATAAATGAAGATTTTTCACTCATATATTAAAATAATAGAAAATTGCAGGTGTTACAAAAATTAGATAAAATGAATATAAGTATTGCAACATAATCATTCAAAGATGGTATTAGGAAAATAATTAAAGTCACGACTCTTCTCTATCTTTATTTTTACTCAAGAAACTAGATATTCATTGTGATGAAGAAATCATTTTTGTTATAAAAAACTGTCAATTAATTATTAAAATTTTGAAAAGGACATACTACAAAATAAAGACATATATTTATTAATTTAATATTGAAATTATTTATTTTTATAGTAATTATTATTTTTATAGTAATTATTATTTTTATTCCTAAAAATAAAAAATAATTATGAAAATCATTAATATTATTATGATAGCTAGTATTATACCCGTGCATTTGTACGGACAGCTTTATCTTAGTTTTGAAAAATATATTTAATATTTATAGTTAAATGAAATATGTGAGTTTTTAGTTAAATAGACACGTGTCTTAAGTTAATAATAAAATATAAATATTAAAGTTGTATGAATTGAAGCAAAAAATAGTTATCTAAGTCAAAATATTTACAATACAAAAACATAAAATAACTTTGAATCAATAGTTGAAGTGAAATCTTAATGACATAAATAACATTGTAAATATTGAATCTCAATAATTCAAACTTTCACTTCATCAAACCTTATTCTCTCTTTCTTTGAATTACTCGATCTGATTTATTATTTAAATCCCTCTTTCTCTATGATGCTAATTCGGCTACTCACCTTTTCAATTGAGTAACATTTGGGCCCATAGATAGAGTCATCCCATCAAATGCCTTTTTTTAGCATTTTTTGCTCTTTGTAAATGGCAAATTCCAAGTTTAGTTACAAATCTTTCCTATATTTTTGTAGTAAACAGATGTCGGGAACCTAAGGCGAAGCTGGAGATTAGTGAGTGGCCTATTCGGGCTATGTGAAGTTGTTGGAAACTCCAAGACAAGCCCGGGGTTGGGTCATTCTATATCCGGACTAGGTTTTGGAAGGTCCATTCCTTCAAAATCTTTATTTTTGCATAATTGTTTTTAATTTATTACATGTGGTGACTTAAAATAATAAATAACATTAGTATGAAAGTTTCCAAGCAAGCTAAGTAACATTGTAAAAAAAAAAAAAAAATTAAGGAACATAAATGAATGCACTAAAAAAGTTTACATTATACAAAGTGTCATTTTGAATCCTTAAAAATCAATTCAAGGTGTATGCGAATAGAAACAAAGTGAGATAACAACATATACAAACTACAAAATCTAACATATTAGTTCAATAATTTGTACATAAATGCTCATATAAGTGGATTCAGATGAATTTGTAAACCATGATAACAAATTAATTGTTGTATTTTGAATTCCACGCCCCACTACTAATGTACACGATCGTCATATTTCAATATGTGCATCTATGTGATTTTTTATGTAGGCGAGTAGGTTTATATGAACCATTTAACTTTGTCGAGGCAAGTGCGAAAATTTTGGGAAAATACTTGAAAGAAGTTATTTTTAGTGAACAACCTTGTTTTGTAAGCTACTATTAGGCATTAAGATCGTTTTGACAATAACCAAATGGAAGTTATTAACTTATTATGCCCGAAAAATCTTCTTTATGTGGTCTTAAAACTATTAAAATAGTTATTTCATACACCAATATATTGAGTGTGTGTCTCCTACTTGTTTTCTTTCTTCACCAATTCCATTTTCGTTACAAAAATTATTGAAGAGCTTTACATTGTTATATAATAGACTGTGATAGAATGACTTTGTTGTCACCTAGTTAGTAAAAGCCTAAAAAGTGGCTTCTTCTCCTTAATAAGATAATGGTTTAATGTAGAAGATATATAGAATTCCATTTTCTTTTTATGCATACATAATATGACTTAGATTATGAAAAACATATAGAAGGTTTAGGATTATAAGATTTATGTAGCTTGGAGAGATTATAGAATATAAATAATTTTTTATGATTTATGGGTGTTAATATTGTAAATTTCTTATCTATTCTTTGATGTAGCTATCAATGGTGCAATAATTGTAATGCATTGGATTTTTTATCAGCAGGGTTGACAGGGATGGAGATGATTTCCTTTCATATGTATGCCTTGTGTTCACACTCGCTCTGTATTGTTTTTTTATTATAAGATATTTCATGAAAAGATAAAATGACATCATTATAATTATAAGGGAATTAAGAATCATTATAAAAATCATTAACATTATTATGTTAACTATTGTTACAATTATAACAGAATTAAGCATTTAAATAATAAAAGAAAGGGAGTCTACATGTCTAGCCCAAACTTAGGAATGAAAGCAACGAGACGGGTCGGATCGGGATCGGATTTGTGCTTACTCAACCCCAAACTTAAAATCCAAAACTCCTACCCAAATTTAGCGGGAATGAAAGCAATGATATCATCCCCAAACCCATCAAGTTTTGGTAATCCGAACGCAATGGAAACCCGCCCAGAATATGTATTTACATATATATATATATATGTCAAAATTCTATATATAT
>NW_017718277.1:0-28942 GCF_001865875.1 Lupinus angustifolius
TATATATATATACACGTATTTATGTGTAACTTTGTAATTTTACATATATTAATCGGGTTCGGGACGAGTTTGAGTAGGATATCAACTGTACCATTTTTGAACTTGTACCTAAAAGTTGAATTCAGGTAAAACTCAAACCCAATCATATCAGGTTTTCCCGTTAAATTCATATTGGGTTTGGACGAGTACTCACATGTTCGGGAAGAGTTCGGATATGATATCAACAATATCAAACTCAAACCCGTACCCAAAAGTTGAACTCGGATAAAACCTGAATCCAATCATATTAGGTTTTTCTCATTAAACTTGGGTTAAGTTTAGGCAAATACTCACATGTTCGATTTTAATTGCCATCCCTAGGTTTACTATGAAACACTTGTTACAAATAGAAATGGGCTACATAGCTTCGTTAGAATGAAACAGTGGAATGTGTCACTAGAATGTGATCGAAAAACTGTCACGGCGCTAGATCCCAGGATGCAATTAGATATCGTATGCATCAAACTAGTTTCATGGAAACCAAGGCAAAATAGAGGAAAAGAATGACGACATATGGAGAGGAAAAGGGAGAAATATTATATAGTTTTCAATAGCTTTTAGTATTTTTTGTATGTATTTTCTATGTGTTGAAGCATCTATTTATAAGAGGAATTTGACACCTATAGTAAATAAAGGGTTTCCATTCTGTCGATATCCCTGATTAGTTACATGTTTCCTTATTTTTTTGAAAAATGAAAAACTCAATATCAAATGTGGCCATTAATTACTTTTATATTTAATATTTCAATATTCAAATTGAGTATCATATTAGTCTTGAGAGATCTAAAAATGCTTTCGTGATAAAAATAACTTATTATTTTTTATAAAGATGTAAAATTTATTTAATATTAATAAATAGGTAAAAAATAATTATTTGACTTTATAAAAATTAAAAGTAGCCACAACTGCTTAGGCAGAAATTCATTAGTGACTCTATAAAATCCAAAAAATATTACATTATCTACAAATTGGAAAAAATAATTATTTGATTTTTATAAAGTCCTAAATTAACTACTTGTTTGTAACTTTTATTTTATTAAAAACAAAAATAGAGGAAAATAACACTTGTGTTTTTAAAATGGAACCCCTACATTATTGAGCTTATAAGTGTTCATTAATTTTTTTTGTTTAATCAATAGTATCTCTTCAGTTCATGGGTAATGATCTAATCTATTTTGAGACGTGTGATTTACCCTCCCAACAAGTGTCACTTTCAATAATCAAATATTTGATCTTTTGGTATATTTGAGTATTTAGTTGGGTCTTACACCACTAGATCAGTGATTTGTTGATGCTCATTAAGTCACTTAAAACCTTTTCTATTTTTTATTTTAAGAATAAAATGAAAATGGATGAGAGAAATTGATTTTGAAATGATATACAGTAATTATTGAGTCAATAAGCCCTCATTAGCCACTTAAAACTCTTTTTTATATGAGCCCTCATTAGCCACATAAAAAATAAATAATATGTGTTTTCTCAAAGAGGGATTCATATACCCAAGTAATATTAGTGTAGATCTTAATTTAAGGGTTAACCTAGGAAGTTTGGGTTATCCTATAAATTAGTGCATTTTGTTTGAACTGAATATTATAAATAGAGACTCCTTGAGTGTAATAAAAGATTAATATTCACTCCTAGAGATCCCAAATTCGCTAGCAACTTTAGCTTTTGCCTTTAAAAATGGTTTTAAAAATATTTGTTGAAGAAGATAACTTGCAACAATTCTAAATGGCACGAAAGAATATTTAATAGATGAGTCACAATAAGGTCACTCTCTTTAAGATGTTTCATGGTACTACCCAAATTATGCAAATAAACTATCAACTACGACGTCCCCAGGAGCAAAAAGCCAAATTCTTTGTTGTCTAATTCTTACTGCACTGTAAGAACCAATCTCGAATACATCAACCACAATATGACTACTAGTTTCAATTTTCGAACTATCCACAGTATGACTACCATTGCCAATTCTATTTTCCCACAATCTAACTACTAGTGTTAGTTCACGAAATTCCCACAATTTGGCTGTTAGTATCAATTCTAGTACCATATAAAGAAAGAGGGAGAAGTTTGCTAAAAATGTGTCGGCAAAAGTTACGAGGGAGAAAGAAGAAGATGATTAAGGGCTTACTCAACTTGGGATAAGAAAATATGAAGGGAAGAGACTTATATTTATAACATGAGTTTTTTTTTCAAGTTCCTTCATCATCCAATGTGAGACTTATGAGTTTTTTCTCTTCAAAATTCTTCCTATGTGAGACTTGTGAGTTTTTTATTTCAACAAGTTCCAACAATCCCCCACATGATATTAAAAGCCGATTTCCGAGAATTTCTATGGTCGAAGATTATGCATAAAAAAGGTGTCATGCAACTTGAATATTTTCCAAAGTGAGTAAGATCCAGATTTTACTAGAGTGACGCATAGTCTTCCTCTATCTCCGACATCGAACCACACAAAACATTTTTAAAGGTGTGTTCTGTAATGTTCGTGCGTTAAATGTCATGAACGTCTATCCCAATATACTTAATACTTTAGAATTTATGTCCTTAAGTTTTGTAGGAAGCAACCCCCACTTCCACATTCATATATGTATGTATATCAAGAGTATTCTTATAATCTAAGTACTCCATCCCAATTGGAGTATAGATCACATTAAGAATTTCACTCATCACTACATCTACTATAGGAATCATACTTCTCATAATATTATAACATGCTCATTTTCATATCACTTCATAAATTGTTATTTTCCATTGAACGTATTTCTTGGGATCTCCAATCAGCGTCACTGAATCCTTCTAGGACATTTGGAAACTTTCGGTAATATAATCCAAGGTTTATGGTTTTCTCAAGGTACCTCATTAACCTTTCTATAGTATGTCAATCTCCATACTAGATCTACTGATAAACCTGCGTAATAATTCCATAACACAAGCAATGTATGGTCTAGTGCAATCAGTGGTATACCGAAGGCTGCTAATAATGATAGCATACTCAGTTTGTCTTACACCTTTATCAGTGTTCCTAAAAAGTTTTAAACTTGGATCATTTAATGTGCTAGTAGGTTTAGAGTCAAAGTATTTATATTTATTGAAGATATTTTTAACATAGTGAGATTGATCCTAAGAAATTCATTATTTTGACATAGTAATATTTATACAAAGGATTACACTTGCCTCTCCAAGGTTTTTCATATTAAAGTTGTTATACTACAATGATTTCACATTATTCACACCATGAATGTTAGAACCAAATATGAGTAGGTCATCTACGTAGAGACATATGATAGTGCAAATGTCATTTTCTCATTTTTAATTAATGCATTTGCACTTTCCACCCATTCAAGATAATTAAATTGTCAAACTTTTCATGTCACTGTTTAGGTGATTGCTTAAGATTATACAACGACTTATGTAATTTGAAAATCTTATTTTCTTGCCCATGAATTACAAAACCTTCAGGTTGTTCCATATAGATTTCTTCTTCCAAATTACCATTTAAAAAAGTGATTTTAACATACATTTGATGTACTACTAAATCATGTATCACAACATAAATGTTGGAACCAAATATGAGTAGGTCATATATAAAGAGGCATATGATAATCCAAATATCATTTTCTGATTTATAATTAATGCATTTGTTACTTTCATTCACCTTAAATCTATTCGAGATAATTAAATTGTCAAACTTTTCATGCCACTATTTAGGTGTTTGCTTAAGACTATACAACAACTTATCTAACTTGCAAACCTTATTTTCTTGCCCATGGATTACAAAGCCTTCACGTTGTTCCATATAGATTTCTTCTTCCAAGTCACCATTTAAAAAAGCAATCTTAACATTCATTTGATGTACTACTAAATTATGTATCGCAACGAGTGATATTAGTACTCCAATGGATGTTATTATAAACACAAGTGAAAATGTGTTGAAGAAATCTACATTCTCGCTTTGTCTGAAATCCTTGGCTACAAGGCGAGCCATGTATTTATCCATTGTGTCATCAGGTTTCAGTATCTTTTTCAATACCCACTTACAACCAATAGGTTTGCAACCAAGAGGCAAGTCGGCTAAATTTGAGGAGGCTTCTATTTATAGCATGAGTTTTTTTTTTCAAGTTCCTCCACCATCTAATGTGGGACTTTTGAGTTTTTTTTTCAAAATTCTTCATATGTGATACTTATGAGTTTTTTTTTTATTTCAGCAAGTTCCAACAACATGTAAGAAAATTGATGTGTTTACTGGTCAGAAGTGTCTCATGTATTTGTTTAGTGAAAGAGAATTGGACATGAGAAAAAGAATATGGGAGTTTTTTTTTTAAGATTATAACTTTGCTATTAAATATCACCAATATAAGTTGAATATAGTGACCAATAAATAGAGTAGAGAAACCCCATGGCTCTTTAATCTAAAAATTTGAAGATAATTTTTTAAGGAGAGGAGAAACTTAACATCCTAATTTATGTATTCTAATTTAATTGTTTGTAATTGATATTATGATTTATTTATTAAGAAATACAAAACCTCCAATTATAATTTAATTTTATGATAAAATCAGTATAATAGCATACTCTATTTTGTTTAAGAAAGTATTACAATATTAAGATAAGAATGGATAATATAATGTTATTGCTATTATATTCTATTTGTTATTGTCATGGTTATCTTTATTATTACAGCAAAGATATTATTTGATTTTGCAAGATACTATTTATATACAAGGTATTGTATTTTATCATTATCTATCACTGTTGTTAAAATCGACTCAACCGGTTGAATCGAGAACTGGACAATAAATAGGTTTGATTCACATGTAAGATTGATTATACAAAGAAACCGGTATGAAGCGATGAGACTCAGTTGGGTTTTAAAAAAATCAATGACTCGAGTGGTTCTTGGTTTAACCGATGTCTAAGTGAGATTTACAAAAAAACTAAAATTTTGTGTCATGTGGTTACTCTTCCTTGTTTATGGCAGACTAAAAGAGGGAAATTGTGAAACTCTTAAAAACAAAAATACTTTCACTTCACTCGTTGCCACAACCTGGTAACCGCTTATCGTTGTTGTGTGTCATTGTCATCATGTGTCACCAACCGTTTGTAAGGATATGATTTTAGTTATTATATGTGTGCTTGATTTTCATTTCTTACTGTTTCAAACTTTCAACTAATGGGGAATGAGTACCTATAGGCTATAGTTAGGTGGCAGTGCACAAAGCCCTAAACTTTTCATTGATTGCATTTGTGACACCTACCTCACAAATTACATATTTGAATTTGATACTTAAATAAAGAATATTCGATATGGATACATCATAGATCAATTATATAAAATTTCATATTAAATAAGGATAAATCTGATGAAATTTGATATCGAATACATCATACGTGGAAAAAACGATGTTGCACATATGAACATTTGATATTGTTCACTAGATACATGGATAACTTCTCTGAAGTTGTACACTAGAATAATGAATATATGGATAATGATACACTAGATACATGCATAATGTCTCTAAAAATTTGAAACTTTACATTGAATATTTGATGGTTAGATAAAAATATTTTTTTGCATAAGTTATATGTGTGATGAGTGTTTTTATGATATAAAGTTAGCTATTAATATTATTAGGATTTTATGAATAACAAATGAGTTAACCAATTCAACCAATGATTTATCGGTCTGACCAATGACCCATTGATACAGTAGTTTGACCGAGCTGATAGTAATAACATTGTTATCAAGATATATGTTTGATATAATAATTCTTATTAATCTCCTAAGTTTATAAAATAGTAGTAATTTATATTTATTATTATTTGATTCATTGAAATATTTAGTTTATGATAAGATTTAAAAGTTGACACTCTTTATCCATGGTTAATATATTATTTATAGTAAAATGTCTTATCTTTAATAAAAATATGAGTATATTTAATGGAGATTCAAATTAGTATAAGAAGATAAGAGATAAAAATATTTTAGTTTTATATTTGATTCTCTATTCCATAAAAATGTAGCGGACAAAGAAGATGTAGATGAGAAAGAGAGGAGGTGAAAACAAGGAAATAGAAACTAATTTATTCACAATCATGAGTATATTAGCATTGGCAATATTAATTGGAAATTATTATATAATTATATGTATATGTAAAAAAAATTGGGTCATACATATAATGTTTAAATGTGTTTATAGTCGTTATTTTAAGTAGTCAAATTAAAGTGATGTAATTTAAGTAAGGTATATAGCTATAGACATGATTGTCATAAAAAAAAGTATTATGCTGATACCTAAAGCCTTATGTCTATTTTTATGATGGACAAAATTAAAAATAAGAAGTCAAATAACATCACTCTTTATGGAAGAGTATGCACTTCTTATAAATAAGGGGTTATAGTCTCAATTGTAGACTACAACTATAACACAACACGCACCAATATGAACCATAACATGAGAGTTCATTCTCTTCATCCTATTAGAAGAGAAACTAAGGTTAAGGATGCTCTACAATTAGAAGGCCAAATTATATAATTATACATTATTGTCAATTTCTCATTGTTAATTACATTTTTAAAGGAAAAAGAAAAAATATTATTACATTATCATTAGTTTATTCTCCATCTTCCAAAATTTTATACTCCCAAACAAGGAGAATTTTCTTCATTTTCTCTTCCCTTCCTCCCCATTCCTAACCTTTTAATTTCTCTTATTCCTTTTCCCTCATAACTCACAAACAAAACCTTAAGGTATGCTTCCGCTCTAGTTTTATCTATATTCTTCTTAATGGTTTGACATAAAAGATTTTGGCTATATATGATAATAGTGTTCACCATCTTTAATATGTATGTATTATATATGTTTAAAGTATATAAAGTCTCCCATTATTAAAGTCTTTATCTTAAAGAATTTTCCTACAGAATATGCATAATATTCTATTAATCTCTCACTTTACTATAGTAATCCCCTTTAGTCTATTCTCTTATTATGCACAACAATCATATAGAGCACTAACATGTTACTCACTATGTTGTTGTTCCTTTGCTAATCATGTCATCTTAATAAGTACACAATAGTTCTTTTATTAAGAATCTATCTATACTTCAAAATTTCGCATATCATAGATTTTTATTTTTTAAATATTGAGTGTATATTGAAATCGAATGCTTTATTTATACATAATAACACGAATTTATTTTATTTAATATACACCAAATGTTTTTCAGACTCTTAAAGCAAAGTTCTATAATTGTTTTATCTCCATTTTTTATTTTATAATTAACACTAATAATGTATATATAAGGTCTAATTCTAATATGGTAACATTGTAAAGTTAATATGTTAAGTTTTATTTGTATAGTGATGTTTTTTTGTTAAGAGGAATTATCACTCAATTATCTTAGTTTTTTGACGAGGCTGTGACCCAAATATATTATTGATGATGGGTTAGGACCCAATTAAAATAATGTTTAAGTGAGTCTATGACCCAAATTTATTGATTATTGAGTACAGTGCAACTATAATCTAATTATGTTGATTGTTAAGAGATCTTATGATCAATTGATTGGCCTAGATATAGGCAAATGAGTTTTCACTCCCATAAAGATAGAGCACTGATGTATTGTAATCATACTTTTAATCTTTTAATTATGTATTGTAAGTTTGAGAAATTTAATGTTAGATATAAAAATTGGTATGTTGTTTATCATGGGTCATGCTCAAAGTTAATTATATTATAATTTAAAGTAATAAAATATATTTTATATTTATTTACTAATAACTGTTAGGTATCAGTGGCTTAGGAACACTTAGAATGGGGGTTGAATAGGTGTAGTGGTTATCAATCATCGCTTCTTGAACCAATAACCCAACTGCTGGAAACAACTTAGTTAATCGATCAACAAGCTTTAATCGATTAACTATTGCACAGAACAGAATGATCAAACATTCAAATTGCACAGTTATTTAAACACAATTGAACAGATATAATACATATATTTTTATGCACAAATATTAAGCATATGACAGTAAACAAATATCCAGAATATCAATTACATATTCAATTTATAACGGCAAGAAACTTAAAGAAGATTAAGAGAGAAAGAACAGTGCACAAAAGATTTTTATCCTAGTTCGTTTACGGTCCACTGCAAACTACATTCAGGCCTCCCCTTCTGATCTAAGGAGATTTTCTTCTTCACAATATTGAGATACAGTATGAATACACACACCAATTCAATTACAAGCACGTATGACGCTTCTTTCTTGAAATCTAGGACCCCTAAATCCTTGGTTTGACTCTACCCTTTGCTTGAGAAAACCTTTCTCGCGAAACAGCCGCAACCAAGATTCTTGTCTTCAAATCAAGACCTCCTAGCCTTGGTGAAGAATCTCAATCTCTGTGGTGATCTCACAAGAGACTAATCCAGAAATACACAAAAAACACGTTAAACAGCAATGTATACTAAGCACAATAATGTTTGGAATATTACAAGAAAAAGACTCAAAGACTAACCAACTTACTAATCAATTAAGCCATCAAGATTTATGTGAGTTAATCAAAAGCAGTATACAGATAATCTCTACAATCTATCTAATGCATAAGCATGTGAGAAAGATAAGAATGAACATAGAATTATGCAAAATAGTAAGCAAATGATAGAAATCAAAACAGCATAATATATCTCCTCTCACGCATGCAATCTCTCTTGCAAAATCAGTAAAACAAATATGCAAAATGCTCTCTAAACAACCCTATACAATATAATGCAATGCTATGGTTTTCTGTTATAACAGTTAAACGATTGAACCAGACAGTTACATTCGTTGCAAACAGTTAAACGATTGAACCAAAATTCAGTTATAACAAATAACAGACTAGTTAATCGATTAAGACTACCCGTTAATCGATTAACCATGCAACAGAATGACACAAAAAATAGTTCAAACAGAAAACACTCATTTAGTAGAAAAGCAGTTGAGTTAATCGATTAAGTCACCACGTTAATCGATTAACTGGAACATTAATGCACATGTTTCACAAGGTAAACTTCTCATATGTTATGCACAATATATACATGTTGTAGCAATTATATTATACCTAATATGCACATATAACATGTATGATTAATGCATGAAAATACAATTAATTAGATGATATGTCTCATGGATATGATATGGCTATTAAGATGGCTTAAGAGACTAGCATCTAGGTTCACCTAAACTATACTCACTTACTACGGCACACATACTAAACTACTTAGAATATAGACTCAAATTATATCCTAGTTTAGATATGACCAAATGAGCATAAGGCATGTTGATTGTTGAGCCATCTTCAAGCTTTAATAGAACCTTGTCTTCATCAAAACATAGTCAGAGAAATGTTAGTGCTATCCTTGACACTTTGCACTCTCAATCTCCCCCTTTTTGATGATGACAAACACTTCATCAAAATTCTTAAATTGTTGATGGATTAGCTTGATGGTGAATTTGTAGAATGGTTCTTAATGACTATTTTTCAAAGTTGAAGCACATTTGCTTCCTTGTAGGTAAGCAAACATCATACACGGAAACTTGGTAACAACAAACCTGCAAAACTTATTATACAACCTGCAAAATGTATATAACACAACAAACAACCTTTCTCCCCATTTTGACATTATCAAAAAGATGAAAATATTTAATTCTAGTCAAAAGTTAGGAAAGTTATCATGGTTATAATAGACTGTAATTAATCAATTATCTTTTGGGTAAGTAACTAATTAACCAACTGTGAGAAGCTTGAACAAATTCACAGTTTTTCATCATTTAATTGATTAACTGAAGTCCTTAATCGATTAAATGGACAGCAAATAGCAACAGAACAATTTTAATGGCATGAAGGCATGAAAGGTTATGATATATCAAGTTAAGCATGAAATGATTAAGCATTGAATATGTATAAGAAGTTAGCAATAGGCATAATCATTCAATATAATCACATATACCAATCATGATCAAGATCCATTTAAAACATAAAGCAAAGTGCTATATGCAACATAAACATGATAATTCGAAATCATTTTAACACAAAATGTTAAGTTGTAAAGCAGTAGTGCAACATAAGTTATAGAGTTATTACAATCCATATAGGAGCAGCGATGCAATATAAAAATAAGTTCTCAAGAGGAAACAAGGATCAACAATGTCCATTAGCTAGGAAGGCTAAACTAAGACTCTAAGGGTTCCTATCTAAGGATGAGATGGAGGATTCTGGTTGTCAGGAATCGACGAGCTACTACCACCCTTGATGAAGGCACTCAGCTTGTTGAAATCAACATGTAGTCTTATAGTCTGAGAGTCAGTAGTGGTCTGAATATGGTTCCGCAAGGATTGATAATGGTTGTCAATGTATGCATTCTGATGCTCCTCAAAATGCTCCAAATCCATATGATATGAGTCCTTAAGAGACTGAAAGTGAAGATCCATCCTATTGTTGAGACATTATTCTAAGGCATCCATGTAAGCTTGTCCAAAAGCAGGTTCATGTGATGCATGTCCTGAATACTCCCCCTGAGTTGTAACAAATGGCTCTTGATTATCATCTTGATCATCTTCACCTGAAGGATCAAGGTTAGCATTGTTGAAGTCCGGTTGATATTGCCATGTGTTACCGTACTTGTAAATACCCATTTTATGAATCAGACTTTCACCAATAAAGTGATCATTGTCTAAGCAGTCCAGCACTATAGTATCCGAAACACCAATATATAGATAGTCAATAACTTGGGATATGAAGATATTATAAGAAAGGAGCCTTGATTGAGAGGTGGAAACGCTATACATGACCTTCAAAATCTCGTCAAGCCAATTTATCATGGTGTTCTCCTTCACCGCAAACATGAACCTCAAATCATTTACTGTAGGTTGTGCATGATTTATGATCCTCTGAATCAGAATGTAGGCAATCAAGTAGTGTAGGAGTATATTTTCCACGGACAGTGACCCAGCTTTGGTCAATTCGCCTTGAACATATAATTGAGGTCTGCGCAAACACGACTTATACATTTCAACAACATCAAACAAGTTGTTGTCTGCCCAACCACAATCACTTAAACTAGCACCCGAACAAGCTAAACCACCCACGTTCATAAAGACATCTTCATTAATTTCGAACAGTTTTCCAGCAATCATCGACCAATATTTTCCATCTTTGTATATGAAGTTAGCATAGTATTCCCTAACTAGAGCAGGGTAAATGTTACCTTTCAATTCCAAGAAGGGGATAGCCCCTTGAGATTGCAAACCATGCAGAAAATCGAATTTCTGTTCCGCTAGCCAAGTCAAATTCGCAAACCAAATATACGTAGGTTTTCTCCGCTGAAATTTCAGCAACCTGGTTTCTTGTAGAATCAATGAATAATACAGGTCTTCGTGGTCTTGCCTTGGTTGTTAAGGTGGCACGATTTTTAGAGCACACGCTGGACGTTGCGCGGTTGTTTTGATTCTCTTAGCACGTCCTCTGTCCATAGCAATCAAACACTGAAATGTGATGAAGGTTTAGAGGAAGGTTGAGGGAAACCTAGGGTAGGGTTTACAATTTGGGGAAAATGAATTTCTTGAAAATGGAAGATGAGGAAGTCGGTTTATGGAGTGGAAATGTAGTGGGGTGATACTGTTTGGTGCTAGGTTGAAGCTTAAGGATGATGTTGGTCTTGTTCCTCTAAGATTTGAGCGAAAAGGGGATGGATATGGTTTTGAAAAATGCCCAGAAATGGTTCTGTTTCTAATATACTGATGTCGTTAATCGATTAACAATATCCCTTAATCTATTAACCTGAGTTAAAATTGTCAAGTTTAAAATTGGTGGCCTAGGTAATCGATTAACGGATTTACTTAATCGATTAAATGCATCAGATACAACATTTTGGATGTTTTTAGAAGGATGCATGGATTTCAAAGATCATTGGCAAATTAATTTTAAGCAATCACATATATTTAAAGCATTTAAGCACATAATCATTGATTATATAAGGAATCATAAGCATTCAACATTATTTATAAAGCATTCAAGAGGGGTCATTCTAGGAGCAATCACAAATTATCAATCAAGATATTTTTCATCAAGGATTCCTAGTTCTCTTCGAATAACATAGAAAGTATCTCGTGAGAGGGGCTTGGTGAAAATATCTGCTAATTGTTTAGATGTTTCAACAAATTCTAATATACAATCACCTTTTTGAACATGATCACGCAAGAAATGATGCCTTATTTCAATATGCTTAGTTCTAGAATGCAAGACGGGATTCTTGGAAAGGTTAATGGCACTCGTGTTATCACACTTAATAAAGATCTTTTCTAATATGAGCCCAAAGTCCTTAAGTTGCTGCTTCATCCAAAGGAATTGAGCGCAACACACGCCAGCGGCAATATATTCCGCTTCAGCAGTGGACAAAGCAACGCACGCTTGCTTTTTACTATGCCATGCAACTAGGGAGCTGCCTAATAGGTGACAAGTCCCACTAATGCTTTTACGATCCAACTTACACCCAACAAAGTTGGAGTCAGAGTAACCTACCAAGGATAGGGAGGCATCCCTAGGATACCATAATCCCATATTTATAGTTCCCTTTAGATATTTCATGATACGTTTTACAGCAATATAATGCAATTCTTTTGGCAAAGTTTGAAATCTAGCACACATACAAATGCTAAACATAATATCGGGGCAGCTAGCAGTTAAGTACAATAATGAGCCAATTATCCTACGATATTTGGTTACCTCAATCACTTTCCCTTTTCATAGTTGTCCAGATAACATGTAGATGTCATAGGTGTAGATGCGTCTTTACACTACTCCATATCGAATTACTTTAGTAATTCCTTGCAATACTTCGACTGATGGATGAAGATGCCACTTTCCATTTGTTTAATTTGAAGCCCAAGGAAGAAGGTCAGCTCACCCATCATCGACATCTCAAACTCCCCTTGCATCATCTCAGAAAATTCCTTATAAAGGATGTCGTTTGTAGATTCGAAGATAATATCATCAACATATATTTGCACAAGTAGCACACGATTATCTAATCTATGGATAAAGAGAGTGGTGTCGACCAAACCCCTTTTGAACCCTTTTTCAAGTAGGAACGAACTCAATCTATCGTACCAGGCTCTAGGAGCCTGTTTTAGGCCGTAGAGGGCCTTCTTGAGTTTATAAACATGGTTCGGGTATTTGAAGTTTTCAACCCATGGTGGTTGGTCTACGTACACCTCCTCTTGAATATATCCATTTGAAAATGTACTTTTGACATCCATTTGAAAAAGTTTAAAATTCATGATTAATGCAAAAGACAAGAGCATCCTAATGGCCTCAAGTCTGGATACAAGAGCGTAGGTCTCATCATAATCGATGCCTTTCTCCTGGTTGTAGCCTTTGGCCACTAAGCGACCTTATTTCTGAATATTAAGCCAGATTCATCTAGCTTATTACGAAAGACCCATCTGATGCCAATCACGGGATGATCTTTTGGTTTGGGGACCAAGTCCCACACATTATTTTGCTCGAACTGGTTTAGCTCTTCTTGCATAGCTATACCCCAGTGTACATCCTCGATGGCGTCATCGATGGTCTTATGCTCTATTTGAGATACAAAAGTAACAAAATTACAGAAATTACGTAAAGAGTTACGGGTTACCACCCCCGTAGATATATCACCTAACACCTTGCCGAGTGGATGATCCTGTTTAGTTTTCCATGCAATAGGCATATCTTGATGTTGATCTTCTACTATTTTCTCTACATCTTGTTGGATTTCTATCATGTCCTTGGATTGCACTTCTTCAAGTGTACCTGAAATATCATTAGAAAAGACATTTCTCTTCTCTTTTGGAGAAGATTCGTCAAAATCACACAGAATGCCTTGCTATGTAATGAATACCCTAAGAATATGCCATCATCAACTTTTGAGACGAATTTTCTTGAAGATAGAAGATCTTTTTTCATTATTCAAAATAAAACATTTGCACCCAAAAGCGTGAAGATGAGCAATATTGGGTTTTCGACCTATAAGAATTTCATAAGGTGTTTCCGAAAAAGTAGTTCTAAGTAGTATTCGATTTATTACATAACATGCTGTATGAACTGCATCAGCCCAGAAATATTTTGGGACCTTGCTCTCATTTAGCATAGTCCTCGCAAGTTCCTCTAAAACTCTATTTTTCCTCTCAACAAATCCATTTTGTTGAGGTGTACGAGGAGCTGAGAACTGATGCATAATGCCATGCTTATTAAATTTTTTATTAAATTTATGATTTTCGAATTCTCCGCCATCGTCGGATCGAATGTGAGGTTAGACTGGTTTTGGATTTGTTTGGCTAGACATTTGAAAGATTTATAAGCATCGCTCTTTGATGCTAAAAATAAAGTCCATGTGAATCTAGAAAAATCATCGACAATTACTAAGGCGTAATAGCTCCCACCATTACTCATAATTTTTTACGATCCAAACAAGTCTATATGGAGAAGCTCCAATGGTCTAGTTGTGGATATCACATTCTTTTTATTAAAAGAATTCTTGACTTGTTTACATTTGTGACACATGTCACAAGAATCCTGAGTTTTAAAATCGATTTTTGGAAAACCAATTACTAAATCTTGAAAATCGAGTTTTGGAAGACCAATTACCAAATTATTTTTAGATAATTTCTAAATGCTTCACATGAATGTGGGCGACGCGTCTATGCCAAAGCCAGATGTCATCTTATTTTGAAATAAAACATTTGGAAAAAAGAGAAGTGACATCCTCCAGATTAACCATATAAATATTATTTACACGATATTCGACAAATTTAACATTATTAGATAATACATCACGAATGATACAATAATCAGAATCAAAAGATATAAGGTTACCTTTGTCGCGTAGTTGGCTTATGCTCAACAGATTATGTTCCAAACCTTCTACGTATAGAACGTTCTCGATTATCGTGTGGGTTGAGTTGCCAATCTTCCTGGTGCCTAAGATTCTTCCTTTGTTATTGTCTCCATAGGTGACGATTCCCTTTTCTTTCAATGACAAGTCTAGGAATTTTGACTTGTCTCCAGTCATATGTGTCGAACAGCTGCTGTCAAGATACCAGTTTTGTCCGTGTGTTCGAAGACATATCTCCAAAATAGATCACCTGCTAGACTCAGGTACCCAAATTATGTTGGGTCCTTTTCGGTTAGTGACGAGGGAGTTATCTCCCTTTCTTACCCAAGCGTAAATACCACTAGGTATCCCATATCTCCTGATGTAATAGGAATGAGATGTGTGGCCATATGTGCCACAGTAATAGCATGTAGGGACTCTCTTTTTGTTATTAGAATTTTTATATTGGCATGTTAGAGGTCTCATATATGGTCTATTTTTATGGGATTGGGGAACATACCCTAATTCAGTGTGGTCACCAACGTTTCTCGTTTTACTAAGCAAAGTGTCTAATTGGTGTTTACTATTTGTAGGTTTTTCGAGTTTTTTATTTAATTTAAAATTTTCGTTTTTCAAGTCCCCATAAGACTCACAAGTAGTAGTTTGACATAAGTTATTTTTAGAGCAATCGCATAAAGTACAAGAAAAAATTAGATCTAAGGTTTCTTTTTCCAATTTTAATTCATCTAATTCTTTCTGTAGCTGAATTAATTTTTGATCATTTAACAAACTTATTCTTTTTCTATCGTTACCTATTTTTGTTAATTTCTTAAGCTCTTCATGCATCTCAACATAAGCACTATATAATACATCATATGAGAGAGAATCAGAAGAAGAGGATGATGTGTCAGAATATACCTCATCTGAAGTATTCTTACTACCAGATCCACAAGCCTCATCTCTTATCGTCATTAAGCACAACTTCACGGTCTCCTCTTCGTCTGAGGTGCTCGATGTTGTTTCTTCCTTCGGTACATCCCAGACGATGTATGCCTTCTTTGACTTGAAGTCCCAGGGAGTGCTCTTTTCTGAATCAATTCTCTTCAAGTAAATGGGGCACTAGAACTTCATGTGGCCAGACTTACCACATTCATGGCAAGTGAAACGCTCCTTGGTCTTACATTTGTTGGTTGATTTTCGCGCTTCTTTCTTTTGGAATCGTCTAAATCTAGAAGATTTAGCATTTTGTCATCAATGTCTGAATCAGAGTCGTCATTTTCCATCTCTTCATTGGGTTGTGATGTTGAAGCTTTAAGAGATATTCCTTTCTTTTTACGATCAGACTCCTCATGCATAGTCAAACGCCCAAGCTCCATCTCATGCTACTGAAGCTTTCTGCCCAAGCTCCATCTCATGCTCCAGAAGCTTTCCAAAGAGTGTTGCCAAAGGCATGGAGTCTAGATCTTTGGATTCCATGATTGCCGTCACTTTAGGTTGCCATCTCCTGTCAAGACAGCGTAAAACTTTGTTAGTGAGTTCTCCTCTGGTGAACATTTTATCTAGAGCAATAAGATGATTTATAATGTGAGTGAATCGCTTTTGCATGTCGCCAATCGATTCACTCGATAGCATACGAAATAATTCGTATTCATGAGTTAGTGCGTTTAGCCGGGTGCGCTTAACTTTGCTAGTACCCTTGTGAGTCACTTGTAAAGTGTCCTACATCTCCTTGGCACTTTGACATTGAGACACCCGAAAGAATTCATCATTGGATAGGGTCGAGGTAATTATATTTTTAGCGCGATGGTTGAATTGGACCTTCTTGCGCTCCTCATAGGTCCATAAGCTTTTAGGCTTTTCTTTCGGTTCGCCATCCACTAAGTGAAGTGGGACAAAAGGACCACTGATTACAGATTCCCAAATATCCGAATCAATAGCCTCAATGAAAATTTTCATTCGGACTTTCTAGTAGGCATAACCTTCGCCACTAAATACGGGAGTGCGGTTAATGGATGCGCCATCACCGCCAAAGGGGTTGGTGAAACCCATTTTAATTTCCTTAGGATCACGCGGATACGGTTGAGCTAGCACGTCGTACTAGCTCTAATACCACTTGTTAGGTATCATTGGCCTAGGAACACCTAACAAGGAGGGTTGAATAGGTGTAGCAGTTATCAATCACCGCTTCTTGAACCAATAACCCAACTGCTGGAAACAACCTAGTTAATCGATTAACAGCACGTTTTAATCGAATAACTATTGCACAGAATAAAATGATCAGACATACAAATTGCACAATTATTTAAACACAATTGAACATATATAATACTGATATTTTTACGCACAAATATTTAGCATATGGGAGTAAACAAATATCCAGAATATCAATTTCAGATTCAATTTATAACGGCAAGAAACTTAAAGAATATTAAGAGAGAAAGAATAGTGCACAAAGTATTTTTATCCTGGTTCGTTTGCGGTCCACTGCAAACTATATCCAGGCCTCCCCTTTTGATATAGGGAGATTTTCTTCTTCACAATATTGAGATACAGTATGAATACACACACCAATTTAATTACAAGCACATAGGACGTTTCTTTCTTGAAATCTAGGACCCCTAAATCCTTGGTTTGACTCTACCCTTCACCTGAGAAAACCTTTCTCGCAAAACAGCCCCAACCAAGATTCTTGTCCTTAAATCAAGACCTATTAGCCTTGGTGAAGAATCTCAATCTCTGTGGTGATCTCACACCAAGAGACTAATCCAGAAATACACAAAAAACACGCTAAACAACAAGGTATACTAAGCACTTGGAATATAACAAGAAAAAGACTCAAAGACTAACCCACTTACTAATCAATTAAGCCATGAAGATTTATGTGAGTTAATCAAAAGCAGTATACAGATAATCTCTCTAACAATCTATCTAATGTATGAGCATGTGAGAAAGATAAGAGTGAACATAGAATTATGCAAAACAGTAAGCAAATGATAGAAATCAAAACATCATAATATTTCTCTTCTCACGCATGCAATCTCTCTTGCAAAATCAGTAAAACAAATATACAAAATGCTCTCTAAACAACCCTATACAATATAATGCAATGCTATGGTTTTCTGGACGTTGCCTCTTATTTATAGCATGGTGTTTAGGCGGTTACATTTTTTGCAAACAGCTAAACGGTTGAACCAGAATTCAGTTATAACAAATAACAGACCAGTTAATCGATTAAGACTACTCGTTAATCGATTAACCATGCAACAGAATGACACAAAAAACAGTTCAAAGAGAAAACACTCATTTAACATAAAAGCAGTTGAGTTAATCGATTAAGTCACAACGTTAATCGATTAACTGGAACATTAATGCAAATGTTTCACAATGTAAACTTCTCGTATGTTATGCACAATATATACATGTTCTAGCAATTATATTATGCTTAATATGCACACATAACATGTATGATTAATGCATGAACACACAATTAATTAGATGATATGTCTCATGGATATGATATGGCAATTAAGATGGCTTAAGAGACTAGCACCTAGGTTCACCTAACCTATACTCACTTACTACGGCACATATCCCAAACTACTTAGAATATAGACTCAAATTATGTTATAGTCTATATATGACCAAATGAGCATAAGACATGTTTATTGTTGAGTCATCTTCAAGCTTTAATAGAACTTTGCCTTCATCAAAACATAGGCAGAGAAATGCTAGTGCTATCATTGACAGTTTGCACTCTCAATAACATAAAAATTTATATCAGTCAATGCATTATTTATTATTTATTTGTATTATTTTTATTTAAGATTGATGTAAAAGAGTTTTATAGTGTCAGCTCTCTGTTGTTTTTATGAAGTTTGAAAGTTTGAAAGTTTTCAAATTAGTATCAGTGGAATCTTTATTTCACTATGCTTTTTTTTTACATTTATGGAAGAGATGTCTTTAGAGTGAGTTAAGATCAAGTTGAAGAACTATTTTTAGACTTTCATACTACAACATATCGTAAAAAATATTGTTTTTGCATTAGGTTTAAGGCGATTGTAGAATTTGTTTTTATAGAGTTAATAACATAAGACTTCTCAACTAAAATTTGGATATAAGGTTCTCAAGAAAAATATACACTACAAAATGATGATTTAATCATGTGAATATGATTCAGAGTGTGGCATATGGCAGACTATCAGCCACTACCTTATTGGAAAACAGACAGAAGAAAGTGCGTGAGCGGCCACTGATAACAAAAGTTGTGGAATCCCAAACGGCATGGCAGTTCATCACATGGGGCTGTTATTGTAGAGTCGGTGTTTTCTCTCACTTAGAGTGGGTGACAATGGAGATGAAGGATTATAGAAGAATTTAGTAGAAGAATTTGACATTAATCATTAGAAAATGTTCGATATGTTCATATATGAAGTAATATAAGAGGAGGAGTTGGAATGTTTATTACTGATAAGAGCTCATGAGATTATTGTATTACTCATTAGAAGTGATGTCTTGTGACTTTATTCTTCACATATAATAATAATGGGACTTCTTGACGATGGAAGGGTTCCGATAACTGGACTGGTACAAAATATAACCCCTAAAAAGAAGATAGTATTTATTGCCATAATTGATAGAGGGAGGGCGATTCCTAACGATGATTGATGAGTATTTTGCAATTCAGAAGTAAGGACAATCACTACAAAATAAAATATATTTTTTATCATATGAAAGTATATAATACTCTAAATTTAGATAAACGGTGAGAGATGACGATATCTGATGTCTAAAAAGAATAACAAGTATGTATGGTCTAGTTTGCTGGTCCAATAAAGAGCTCTATTAGTATAAGGTAATTGAGCACAACTTCATGTCTTCATCACTACAGTCTACAGGGTTAACATATGGTATATCAAAGAATATCTCACTTTATATGTTACTTTTCTGATTGATTAAAAAATATATATTTAAGTTTAATATTTGATAATAAAATATTTTTTAACCAATAAAAAAAGAAAAATAAAAAATAATATATTTTTTGGGGCAAAAAATATAATTATGTATTTGATATGCAATGATCAGCTTGCCACTATAAGCTTATCATGAAGCTATTCTTGTCATTAGGAAAAAATAATGTTTAATAAATAATGAAGTCAGTTCTCCGTAGGACGATATTTTTTTTAATTTATTTGTAATTAAATAGTACATATTTTTAATTATATTTTTAAAAGGGAGCAAACATAATTCTCGTATTATCAATATTTTATTATTCTCTCATCTAAATTTTATTGTCCCATAAAATGAAGAGATTTATCTTGATTTATATTCTTTTCTCCTTCCCTTCCTTTCTCTCTTTATCCCCAAACATAGCCTTAACAAAATTTAGCAACTAGATATTATTCTCTTAAACAAGGTAGGACAATAATTAGCACCAACAACAATAAAAGCATAAAGTGCATTTTCTTCTAATACCCAAAATACTGAAAATAGCACCTACGTCAATAATTAGTAATAAATTTAGACATGAACCAAAATTAAACATTAAATAAAATTATAAAATTAAGTGTCTCCAATAGAACAATGTTGTTTTACTTCTATTCATGTTAGGCCCAATCAAACTATTGTGTGCAAATTTAAGAATCACTAGAATATTTGCATCAATGGATACTTGAAAATAACATCTAACGGGTATCCATAATAATAACTTATGAATGAAAATAAGTATCATAATATTTGTTCATATATCTATAATTTTATTTTTTTAATATTTTATGAAGTATAAATTTTTATATATAATATATTTTATTAATATTGCATAGTGAATTTTAGTATTTGAATAATAGTAACAAATTCATTATTTAGATATGTTATTATTGTAATAATTATTTTTATATATTTGATCATTGAGAAATATATAAATTAGAATTTAACTTTAAAAAGCAAATACCTATTATCCATACGAGTGTCCATAAATACATAGGAGTATATGTATGGGTAAATAGTACTCCACCAACCTAGTTGTCTTCCCTATGAAAAATCTTTAAGAGAGACTATGAATTCAAGAAAGAATAAGGCAATATGTGCACATAGTTTATATTACAATGATAGTCATGATTATGTTCAAATTGTTGATATTATTATGTAATGATGTGAAAACTAAATTGGGTTGTTCAGCTCGTCTAGCTATTAATCAATCTTACAAATGGCTTTGGTTTACATAGTCAGTAACACATTTGGTTGGGTCATTTTGGATCGTGCAAAATCCAATCCGGTCAGGTGAAATTAGGATAACCCGAAATAACTTGGTCACTAGACTAGACGATTTACAAGAAAACATAATAACACATAGTTAAGAGGAGATAGAATAAGAGAGATGTAGTAAGTTGATAGCAATGACAATAGATCCTTTTCATAATAGATGCAATTGGTTGATGTAAATGAAGGGATTATGACTATATAATAAACAAAAAATATTGGTGTTGGTTGTCGCCACCTGATTTTATTATTGCACAATTAAGTTTAGAGTAAATTATAGTGATATTCTCTATGAGATTTAGTGAAATTAGAAAAATCATTTTAATTTTTTCACCTACACAAGTTATCCCTAATTTATATATCATACGTACACAACATTGACTATCATGTAGGGTAGATGAGCCTAATTATTGAATGCCTTTTATTATGTTTTTTAGAATTAAAATTAGACAATTGTTACTTACAATTAATTTTGTGATTTGATTGATGATTGTATTTTGGGATTGAATTACTAGTTTACCTCTATTAATATTATTTTTATTTTGCAATCATATTATTTTTCTACACATATTTATGGTTTAAGAAAAAAACAATATCTTCAATTTGATTTGATTATGATAATCAATTAACTTGATTCATATTTTATTTAAATTATTTATGATTTCCTAATTTTAAACAATGTTTATTATGAATATTAATTTGTATAATTATAACTAATAAACTTGTGGGATATTAATAATTAATTCCATTTATATTTTATTTTGTTTGAACCCCTTGAATAATATAGAGTAAATTACACGACATTCTCATGTGTTTTAATAAAATTACACAAATCACCCTTCCAATTTTTACACATATAAAAAACCCTTAATTTTTATACATCAACTACAGTGACTATATTGTATGAGGGTGTAATTTTTTTAATCAAAAAAGGATGATAAATGTAATTAAGTTAAATAAAATATGGTATATTATGGAAACAAATACAAATAGTATATGAGTCAATACATTTTCATTATTTTTTGTTCATTACAATATAATATAAGAGTGATTTAAACATTATCTCCTTAGAACTATTGATACATTTTGCAATGAACCAACAATAATGAAAATATATTGACTCTTATAATATTTGGATTTGTCTCTACAATATATCATATTTTGTTTAATTTATTACACTTATCATCATTTTTGCTTAAAAGATCACATTTATTTCTCATGCAGGGGTAGTCAATGAAATGTATGTATAAAAATCATAGAGCTTTGTAGGTGTAAAACATGGAGGAGTGATTTGTGTAATTTCACTTAAACAGAAGGGCCTCAATGTAATTTACTCAATAATATAAGGCATGTTTTATAATGCATGAATAAATAGAATAGTTTGAATTGTTTAGATAAGTTAACAAAATGAAATATAAATTTCCATAATTATATATAACAAATTTACAGAATATTAATTGAATTATATTTACTACTTTAGTCTTTTACGAAGCTGTAATGCATTAAAGGTATAAGTATAAGTTGGAATAAAGTTAAATTCTTTTGCCGACATTTCGTTTTATTAATGTCTTACATCATTCTCGATATCTTTGATTAGACATGGCAAAACAGGTCCTCAACCTATTTAGCCCGTGTCTGCAAATGTCCATAATAATTTAAGCGGACCGAGCATGCCCGTATTGGTTTAACGGATAAAATTCAATGCCCTGCCCGTTTTAAAGCAGGTTTGCGGGCAGCCCGCATGCATTGTTGAATAATTTAAAAAATCATATAATAAATAAAATAAAGTAGTTCAAGATAAAAAATTAACAAAAACTTTTGATATTTTATATAAAGTTGATCAAATCACATTATATTACAATTTTTAGGGATTAAAAATCACATAAAATAATAATTTATTTGAAATTTTCTTAATTTTTCCTTAAATATTGTTTGTGGGCAGCCCGCATTGCCCAATGGAAATGCCCGCGGGCTTGGCGGGCAAAACAGGCAGGGCGAAACGGGTAAAAGGACAAAATTTGCATACCCTGCCCGCAAAAATATGTGGGTTATGTGGGTGCGCTTGTAGGCAATGCCCATTTTGCCATCTCAATCTCTGATTCCATATTGGCAAGTTGGAATTTTTTTAATTTGCAAGTTTCTGACAACCATTAATAAGTGTGACCACATAATTAATTTATTTATAGTTGGAACGATTAAGCTATAATTTGTCTTGATTCATTGAATTTCATAACATGTGTGGTTATTGAGCATATTACACAGTTACTTTAACATTGAAAATTTAATACATTGTTACAATTATATTGGAAAGAAACAAAACAATTCTAAAAATATTTTATAACATAATATTTAGTAATTACATATTTAAATATATCTTGAAACATTTTCAATTAATATTATTTAATGATTTTCTAAAACTTAAATAGAACTAATCCAATTATATTAAATCTGAGTGATGAAATGATAGTCACAAATTATTAGGACATGAATTTACTCTCTATTACTAGCTATAATTAATGTTTTGATATTAATTTAATATAATATTTATTCTCTTGAAAATATGATTCTTAAATAATTAAATTCACTCTTCATTTTCATATAGGATCCTATATACCAATTAATTTATTTAAAATATACTTATAGCAAGTTATTGAGTAAAAATAGAAACATAAGGTCACATATAATTAAAAATACATTAGGAGGAAGTTTTGGCAATCCAAATTCTCTATTTATAATCTTATTTCTTATTTTATAAAAATGTAATTGACTAGTGAATAATATAAATAGATATTTGATAGTGTTAATAATTATCCCATTTATTTAGGTTATTATTTAGATTAACTAATAATTATATGAATTTTAAAGAGGATCATGTAACAAATTATTGGAGGGAGAATGTTGTTAAAAAAATAGTTTTGCATTTTTTTTGTAGAAAACATGTTATTTTATCTTTTCATGCAAAAGTCTTATAATTAAAAGACAATACGAAGTGACCCATGTGAACATACAAGTATACATATGAAATGAAACTATCTCCTTCCCTTTCAACTCTGATGTAAAAAACCAAATCCAATATATTGTAACTATTGCACCCTTGATAGCTGCATCAAAAAATAAATAAGAAATTTACAATATTACTAACCATAAATCATAAAAAAGAATATTTATATTCTATAATCTACCCAAGCTACATAAATCTTATTCTCCTAAACCTTCTATATGCCTTCCATAATCAAAGTCATATTATATATGCATAAAAAAGAAATGGAATTCTATATACATTCTAAATTAAACCATTATCTTATTAAGGAGAAGAAACCATCTTTCGGGCTTTCACTAACTATGTGACAATAAAGTCATTTTATCCTAGTCTATTATATAGCAATGTAAAGCTCTTCAATAATTTTTGTAACGAAAATGAAATTGGTGAAGAAAGAAAACAAGTAGGAGACACATACTCAAGATATTGGTTTATGAGATAACTATTTTAACTGTTTTAAGATTATATATAGAAATTTTTCCGAGCATAATAATTTCCTTTTGCTTATTGTCAAAAGGATCTTAATGCTAATGGTAACTTGGCTCCTCACGTAAAATAACTTATTTCTAGTATCTTCTCAAATTTTTTGCATTTGCCTCGACAAAGTTAAATGACCCGGATAAACTTACCTGCCCACATAAAAAATTACACAGATGTACATCTTGAAATATAATGTTCGTGTAAATTAGTAGTGGGGTGTAAAATCTAAAATACAACAACTAATTTGTCATCATGGTTTACAAATCCATGTGAATCCATTTACATAGGCATTTATTGCAAATTATTGAACTAACATGTTAGATTTTGTAGTCTATATGTTGTCATCTCACTTTGTTTCTATTCACATACATCTTGAGTTGATTTTTATATATATTTGTTTTTTAAACTAAAGGTGCAACTCCACCCCATAAATATGTATTAATAGAAAAGGAATACAAGATGATCATTACAAGTTTCTAAACCTATAATTAGGGAGAAGGAGTTTGTTTCTAGTGAATTCATTGACTAGAAAATGTGGCATTTCATTCCACCAAAAGAAAACCTTTGATCTAATACCAAAGTTTGCAAGCTTGTTTGCACAAGTGTTACCTTCTCTAAA
The DNA here is from genome assembly GCF_001865875.1 of Lupinus angustifolius. Classification (NCBI taxonomy): domain Eukaryota; kingdom Viridiplantae; phylum Streptophyta; class Magnoliopsida; order Fabales; family Fabaceae; genus Lupinus; species Lupinus angustifolius. The sequence goes on from NW_017718277.1 coordinate 25,333, forward strand.
GATATGCAATATATAAAAATTCATTGAGTTTAAAGAGTTCTTGCATCTTATGAATCTGTTAACTAACGAGCTTCCAAGGAGCATTAATATGTTACTTGCATTAGAACTTTTACACTAATATGTTATTTTTTATTTTGAGTCATCACATGTAATGAATTAAAAACAATTATGGAGAAACAAAAATTTTGAACTTGATGATGAAATGAAAGTTTAATTTATTGAAATTTAATATTTACAATGTTGTTTATGTCGTTGAGATTTCACTTCAAATTATTGATGATACAAAGTTATTTTATGTTTTTGTATTAATATTATTTTAACTCACATAACTATTTTTACTTAAATTTATACAACTTTAATATTTATATTGTATTATTAACTTAACACATGTTACATCTTTCATTCAACCATAAATATTAAATATGTACGATCCATGCAAATGCACGAGTTTATTTAAAAGGATGTGACATTCCATAGCTAATCTCCCACCCATTTCAAATTAATGATACTAGTGCTTAATCATTTTTCACTAAACATTTAATTCTCTTCGTAATTCTCGCTACCCATTTCTCGGCATGCATGCAGCAACTTCTCAGTTATCAATAGCATGGAAACTTGAAGTATATTATGGAGCATTTATTGATCACTTTATTATAGTACTATTACAATCCAACTACTCTTCAGAAAAACGCAACACTGATTTTCCCAGAGTTTTCTATATAAAATAACTCCATTGTTTATCAGTCACTCACTTTATTTCCATACAAGTAAAACCAAAGACGAGTCATTATTAATGGATAAACAAAAAAGCGAAATGAGCTTAAGAAACAAAGGTAAAACCAAATTGGAAGATGTTAATGAAGGAAGCGAAAATAAGGCATTTGAAACTGCTTCTATGGTTGGTCTAGGTGTTGCTGCCGTAGCTGTTGCAGTGGTTGGTGCATTTTTCCTGTTTGGTTCTGATTCAAAAAGAAAGAGCATGAAGGCTCCTGGAAGGAATTATCGTATTTTCAGAGATGATTTTGAACGTGACCCAGGAAGCTACTTTCGTGACTTGCGCAAATAATAAGTCATAGGGTCAACAAGTTTCTGTTGAAGAATTAAATAAGTAAATTAATGTGTCTCTTTTGAGTTTGATTGAGTTATCTATTGTGGACTGCATTTGAGTTTGTGTTTTGTTGCTTTGGGTTATCTTATGAGATGTTAATTCATATGGTGTGGTGATATTGTTTTCGATTAGTTTTTTTGTTTTTTTGGCAGATCAGTGTAATATGAATATTTTGTTGCCTTTCATGATCATGCTACTATCTTCTGATATGTTTTATGTGGGAATTTTTTTTTTATTTGGAATTGGAAATTTGTGTAAAAGAGAGTAGCTTTTTTCCTCTAAAAAAATCTTTACCCCAAGTGTTTCATAATTTAATCAAAATGTCTATTTTTCTTACCATAATTTCCCGTAGTCCACGCTAGACTATTTTTGGGATGAATTACCGAATTCGAAATATATTATAATTTAATGAGAAAAAAATGTAGGCAATGATAGTGTACAAGATTTATATACTGTCATTGTATCATCTATTATTGATGTTGAATTATTGTTGATTTTTCAAAAAAAGTAATCCAAATGAATGGTGGATAATAATATGCATGTATATAAATCTTTACACTATTAGTGTACAATTTTATACTCTTAATTAATTTCTGTTTTCAGAATATTGTTGCAATTGTTCTATTATTGCTTTTATTCCTTAAGGGTTAGTTTGAGAGTTGGATTTTGGAGGGGAAGGGAGGGAAAAGGAAGGCTTGGGAGCTATGAAACAAGTGTATTTCATGGTTCCAAGCCTTCCCTTTCCCTCCATTCCCCTCTAAAATCCAACTCTCAAACTAGTTGGATAGTGTTATTAGACTTGGACATGTAAATAACTGGGTGAAGACACTAAGTTAATGAGCCACTAGTTGGATAGTGAGTTAATGATTGGATAGTGAGTTAATGATTGTACTAGTTGATTCAATTTATATTAACAAATCTAAAAAATATTAGCTAATATATGTTATTTAAAATCTGTATATTACAAATGTAAAAATATTTTTGTACCTAATTAAGTAGCCAATAAATAATATTTTGTTCCTATGAAATATCACAAACATCATATATATTATGCTTTAGTTGTAACAAAAATGCAAAGTTAGAAACAAAGTTTTGTTATAATCTAAGTTATTGTTTAGGATAATGAAGAATGTAAGTTTAATGATAATTATAGAAGAAAAAATTGCTTATGATGACTAGTTGTAAAAAAACACCCCAAGTGTAAAAATGCTTTATAAATGTTTACCATATATATTTAACATGTGTATGATGAAACGTTTTTCTTCTTGATTATGTATGTGTATATACTGACATATATATACATGTATATATAAAGAGATTTATGTACTCTACTAGTAAGTTAAAAAATTTATTTTACATTTTATTCACTAATTTTAGGAAAATCAATGATTTCAATTTATGAGTAGATCTAAATTATTAGATTTTCATAGAATTGATGACTAAAATATTGAACCAAATACTCATTTACCCTAGTTCTTATTCTAATCGGGATTTGTTGTCCCCAAACCTATCTCAAATCAATCATAATGATGCAAAAGTAGATAAGAATGCTTAATTTTTTAACTAATGTGAAATATTATAATTAATTTGGGATAGATATTGAGACATACCGGAGAATAACTGATCATTGTCTTTCTTATTCATCACGTACCCCTATACCCTTATAAATTTAGCAGACTTCCAACATATTATTGCCCTTGGTGCTTCACCTTTTCACCCTTATTCTTAGCATATTGTTTATCTTATTCCTTTATGATCCATTTCTCTTATTATAAACTCTTAACTTAATTAGTTATTTGCCATCTTAGAATTTGTATTTATTTTGACTTAGGTTTTTATGATTCTACTAGAGTTTTTTTGTTATTCATTTATTATTTGACATTTAAATGTGTTTATATCTATTAAATATTTGTAGAAGAATCATTTACTTCAGGAGCAAGTTTAAAAAACATTCTACACATCTTAACTATTCATTCTAGGAAAATCCAATTATTTGAATTATCGAGTATATTTGACACATTGGATTTTTCTAGAATGAATGATTAAGATGTGAAGTACATTTTTTAAACTTACTCGTAGAATAAGTAGAATTCCTTAAATATTTTTTGTGTAATATATTTTATGTTTGTTTTAAGTATTAATGTGTTTTCACTCCCCATTCTTTCATTCACTATATGAATCTCAATTTCATAAACTAATGTGGAATAGATCTATTACATGTAACAACAACAATATACAATACATGGTGGAAGATATTAACTTTAGAGTAAATACTTATTTTTGTCTCTCATGCTTTTTATGGTTATCAATTTAGTCCACTAAAAACTTTTGATTGTCATTTTAGTCATCAACAAATTGAATGTTAGGTCACATTAGTCATACCGTCAACTCTGATATGTTAAGTCTAACAGAGTTGCTCACATGACCTCTAATGGACATTCTTACGTGAACTGTTTGCAATGTCACCAAACATTGTCGTTTCTGTAAGAACAGGATTGCAAC
>NW_017718278.1:0-29766 GCF_001865875.1 Lupinus angustifolius
CAACACAAGAGATTTTCCACTAAATATTAAGAGTTGTAATTACAATATCTCATCCCGAGATCTCTTTGTACCTTACACATTCACTAATATTTTTACCTTGAAAAAACACTTATCTATCCCCTTTCTATTCACACCCCGTGAAAGAAAGTTATTACAATGAATGAAAAATTTGAATGATGGCTTTGGATTGCCTTTACAAGTATGAAATATTATATCACTTGCAATCCAATCAACTCTCTTTATATGCTTAGTAATAATGCTCAATATATTAGTGAAAGCTTTTGAAGCAAATTACTCAGAATAAATTCTATATTGAAAGTTTAAGAGCTTAGTGCAATAAGTGCAGAAAAACAGTGAGAGAATTTATGAGAGTTGTATGTTGATGTTGTGAGAGTTTGAATCTTTATATAGACTTTCCAAACACCCAAGGTGCCTTTCTGAAAGTGTAGGAGTTGTTTGGAGTGAAGAGATTTTGTTTGGAGTGAAACCATTTCGTTTTGAAATCTGAAATCTCATTCAACAGTCCTCAGTAATCGATTACTAACATTGGGTAATCGATTACCCAAACATACTGTCCACTTAATTTTTAAATTTGAATTTGAGTAATCGATTACACCATTTGGGTAATCGGTTACTCAACTTTTGTAAAACTGATAATCTGTTACTCAAATGCAGTAATGGATTTCACTGAGAAGTTTTAAGTTGGATAACTCTTTTTATCTCACATGTAACTTGTTACTTGAATTAAGTAACCCGTTACACATCTTTTCAAAAACTGTTTTAAGTATTTTCAAAGTGTTTCATTATTCTTTAAAAATAGTTTTGAGCATTACTACTTTGCATAAGAAAGAGTTTTAGGATAGAAGTACCTATTGAACTTAATCTAATCTTCTTGAAACTTTATTCTTCTTTGTCTTCATAAGTATTCTTCCTTTTCTTCTTTTTGGTGATGTTGGTGTCTTCATCAAAACTGTGCCAAGGTCAGGAGCAAAGATCTTCTTCACAATTTCATGATTTTCTTTTTTAAAGTTTAAATTAAAACCATGTCATTACGAATAAAATAATATTTTTAAAAAGAAAATATTACACATTGCAGGGAAACAAAATGATGTCGTTTTACTCTTCATCTTCTACCTTACACATTGTGGGGAACATTCAATTTTCATTGCTCACATTTGACCCTTATCTCTCTCTATCTCTACTACCTCTTCGACATTATGATTTTCACGACGTTTGGAGGTTTTTGTGGCCAACATTATGATTTGTTGTGTATTTTGAGGTATGTGGTCCCTTGTTTGTATTTTCTTTTCCTCAATGTGGTCAATTAGTCCTAACTCTATTTTTATATTTTGTTATTGTTATGATCCATTGTTAGTTTAATTTTTTGAATTCGGTTATTTAATGTCTTGTGTTTTTCATGAAGTTTGTCTTTTTTGAGTTAAATGCTTACTTTAATATCAAGTTTGTCTTTTCTGTTTTTAATGCTTAGTTTTAACAGGGCCTTAAAGTTCATGCAGATGTCTGAGTATATAGTGTTTTTTATCACCATGTGGTCAATTTTTTGAAGGACAATGATGAGAACTTCTAGTACATTAATGAAAAAGTTGATAAAATTCCCCCTATGGACGTGGATTTCATAAACTTAAAGGATATGAAGATATTATTTACTCAGTGTGGTTATCATGATTACAAGGCAATGTATTGGCTAAACACTGGAGATTCATTTTCGGAGACTGGATTAATGTGACTAGAGGATGATAAAGATATCAATAATATGATCACTGCAGTATTGAAGTCCAAGAATGTGAATATCATGGGTGATTATGAGATGCATATCTATTTTGAACATCCAATATTGGATGTGGAAGACACTTAGTTTGTGTCTCATGATACATTTGATCAAGAATCAGTTCACAAGCCTACTAATGCATTGGAAGATGGTATTGATCTGCAAATTTAGTCCTTGCATCAAGAAAATGTTGCACATGCACCACAAACTAGTGACCCTGTCTTAGAACCCGTTGAAGCTGAACCTGAAGTTGCTGATGTTGGAGCTGATTTTGCACCTGAAAATGAAAGTTATCACCTTGTTGAGGAAGGTAGAGTAAGAAGAGAAAGATAACCCATAACAAAAGGAAGTCAATCCCCAAGTAAAAGAAGTCAATCCCAAAGAAAAGGAAGTCAGATCGACCCCTAAGAAAAGGAAGTCAACCCCGAAGAAAAGGAAGTCATCCCCTAAGAAAAAAGATGACATTGAAGGAGAATGATACACCACACCTAAACCTGCTGAAGTTGATATTCATACCCAAGATGAGAAAGAAACTCTTGAAGCTGAATGTGTTGAACCTGAACCATTTCCACCTATAGCTTCTTCTAAGGATCATAGATACTCACCTAGCATTAAATATATGCATACCCTTGTTTCTAGTGATGATGAGGGGAATGCATTTACTACTTACCCCATGTTCAATAAAAAAAAGTGTCTTTGCACATGTCCATTTGGAGATTGGAATGGAGTTTGCAAATCTGATTTTTTAAAAAAAAATGTTGTCAAAGACTATAACATTTTTCTGGGAAGAGAAATAAAATGGAAGAAGAATGACCTGAGGAGGCAAAGGTTGTGTATGCAAAGCCAAATTGCGATTGGATAGCTTATTATGCAAGGGACAGTAATTTGAACACCTATCATACTTGTTGCCTGACCTTCCAAAACAAGGCTGCAAGTAATGAATGAATTGCCAAAAAACTTAAGTCAATGTTGGTTACACAACCTGATTTAAGGATGAAACAAACAGTTACTCTGATTAAGGAGGACTTCATGGTGCACTTGGACAAGAAAAAGGTTAGTGGAGCCTTGAAACTTGTAAAAGAAGCCATTGAAGGTTCAATAAAAAAACAATATAGTTAGTTGTGAGATTATTTAGAGGAAGTTCATAAAACCAATACTGGATCAACTACTTTAATGGAAGTGCACCCAATTCCTAAATCACCACTATTGTTCAATAGACTGTTTATATGCCTAAATGCTTATAAAGGAGGTTTCAAAAATTAGTGTAGACCTATGATTGACCAAGATAGATATTTTTTATAAGGGTATTATTGGGGACAACTTCTGCCTAAATGATTGTGGTTGATTCAGAAACCAAGGACAATTGGAAATGGTTTCTAGGACAGTTGGAACAAACTTTGGGTTTTCAAAATATGCATGGATAGAACTTTGTGTCAGATCGACAAAAAATTTTGGAATCTGCAATAAGGGAGATTATGTCATGTGCACATCATAGAAACTGTATATTGCATGTTTGAAAAACTTCATCAAATCTTTAAGGATAAGAAGCTAAGAGGTATGATATGAGAATTAGCTAATTGCACCTCAAATGGTGAATTTAACACTGCAATGAGAAAATTGAAAGAGAGACATTTATTGACATGTAGTTATGTAAACAACATTGAGCCTAAATAATGGGTGAAGGCATATTATGGCCATTGGTCCAAGTTATACAACATATCCAATAACATATGTGAAGTATGAAATGCAAAAATTATTGAGTATAGAGATAAACCAATTTTAACTATTTACAAGAGTTGATATACAACATCATGAGGAGAATGCGACAACACAAGACAATCATGAGGAATTGGAAAAGGAAGTTGTTACCTGTCCAACACAGAAGATTGAAGAAAATCTAAGTCGAAAGTTTTAAGTGGACTCCAACACGGACTTGAGATATTGATAGTCAAACATATGAGATAAAACATAGGTCAACCAAGTTGAGGGGAAGTTTGACAAACCAAATTTGTATATGTGAAAAATGGTTACTCACTGGTTTTCCATGTGAACATGCTATTGCAGCAATTGCTTTCAACAATGAAAGTCCTGAAGACTATGTGCATCACTGGCTTACTGTGGATGCTTTCAACGTGACTTATTCATATGTCATTAACCCAATTAACAGTGAGGAATTTTGGGTTACTGTGAATCAGAATTCCAAACCTATGCCACCAAAGCTTAAAAGGCAAATTGGTAGACCTAAGAAACATAGAAAGAGAGACTTCAATTCAGAACAAGAACATGGTGGTTCACTAAAACTGCAAAGGTCATGGAAGACAACTTGTCGAAAATACAATGAACAAAGACACTATGAGAAAACATGTAAAGGTCTAGGAATGCCAAGAAAGAAGGGTAAGAAGAATGACACAGAGGTCTAGGAAAACATGCAACAAAGGGTGTTACTTCAAACACAAGTAATATATACTATATTATATCTATACTTTTACTTGTACTATTATTCGTACCGTGTGCTAAATTTATGTATACTAATTATAGAAGAGTTAGGTTGGTTCATCCATAACTGCAACTGGCAGAGAGCCTGAAATTCCAACTCATGTTAGATATCCATTGATGTTGGTAAGTATAAAAATGGACATTTTATTACAGTTTTAGTTTCCCAGCCTAAAATAATATTTACATTTGGTTTTACTTGGAGGATGACAACCCAATAAGTCCTACCAACAACAACTGCTCCAATCTCAAGTTCATTGGAGCTACCTAAATCCAACCAAGAATAGCAGGTCCAACCTCGAGGCAAATCAAGAAAACAACCTTCAAGGTTTAAGCCACCAAAAACTAAGTCGAAAGATGCTAAGAAGAAATTATGGCTATTACCATGTTTTGGTTATTTTGTAATGCACTTGTAATATTCAAAAGATGCTAAGTTTACTTTTGATCTGCAATTTTTTATTTTGTCTCCAATTTGTAATGCAAAAGATGCAATTGGAATCTAAAGATGTTAGTTTATCTGTAATTTGATATGCAATCTGCAATTAAAGGATGATAAGTATATAAAGCAGTATGCATTTTGAAATCTGCATTTTATTATTTTGTGCTTTAATGCAAATTGTTTCCACAAACATAAGTATATAATGCATCTCATAACTTCAACATATAAATATAATTTCATTTCATTGATAATGCCTTTTGATTACATAAGCATAACTTACACCAAATTAACCTCAACTACTTCAAAATATAAATTAAACTAACACTAACAAAAAATAACAGACTAAACATAATTGCTACAACCAAGATTTTCTGGACCATATGATATGTTCTTTCATCATCATTTGAATTTCTTTTACATTAGCTTGCAACTCATCCATGTCTATAGCATGATTCATCTCATGTTCTTCCTTCATGGTTTGATTTCTTTCTCAATCTTCAATACACATAAAAAACTTGACACAATATTTGTTTCCTTCTTGTAAAACAATCAAAATATCAAAAAATGATACTAAAATTTCGAATGCCATAGAAGTATATGCATAAATTGGAAAGTAAAAAAAAAAACAGCGTCAACCTTAAAATATGGACATCCATAGAATTGTTTCTTTGGGTTCTTCATAGTTTTTGATTTGTTTACAACAACAACCCTTCTGCAATGACACATTGAAAGAGAAAATCTTCTACTCACAGAGCTAACATCTCCATAACTTTGATTTGTAAACGTCCTTAAAACAAGATTACAGTAAGAAGTGACATCGCCATAGCTTTTCGTGAGATATATAAGAGGAAGACGAAATTTCCTTCTTAGGATTTCGGGTATATAAAATTTGGGACAATTTCCCTTCTTCATCGAAGCATGCTAGTATAAGATAGAAGATAAGCAAAACGACATTTTGTTTTAGTAATTTTTTTAAAACAAAACGATGTCGTTCTGCATAATAAAATATTAAAAAAATTAAACAAAACAAGATAATTTTGCATAAAATAAATATTAAAATAAAAATATTTTTTCTAAATGACGTCATTTTATTTTAAAAATCATTAAAAAAAGTTACAAAACGATGACGTTTAGTGACATGACAAACATTCCATGTAGGAATGTCCATTGGAGTCCACGTGAGCACTTAACATGTCACTTGAGCAACTCTGTTAGACTTAATGGAGCAGAGTTGATGGTAGGACTAACATGACCTAACGTCCAATTTGTTGGAGACTAAAATGATAATTAAAATTTTTTAGAGACTAAATTGGTAACCACAAAAAACATGAAGGATGAAAATGGGTATTTAGTTTGAATTGTATATATATTGAAATGAGTTCAAGTCTATTTTTTTTTTGTAGATTATAGACAATTACCTTTGGAATTGTGGTCTTGAGGTTTTAGTCCCAAGTAGGATTTTTTATTAGTACTTTATGACATGTCTTTCGTTCATATTTTTCATCTAAATTTAAGACGGGGGAGTAAAACCAAAGTGGAGAAGAAAGTTTGTGACCATAAAAATGAATAAATTGTATGGACGAATTACAAAATGGCCAGCATTTATAGACCTGATGCATATTTAATCTTATATATTTGACTGGTGAAATCTTGACTAGTTGTGATCATACAAGTTTTACTATTTGATTGAATAATTATATGTTTATAGGACTGGGGTTCAGCAATGCAAATTTGCGGAACTCCACATCATTTTCCAATATAGCCATATTTTTCTCTTCCATTGTGACCCAAGCCTCTATCCTTTCATTTGTTTCCATAAAAACTGTTGCATTTGGCATTGTTTCTTGATGGCCCCCTCTTAGAGCCAACCACAAAGGCTTTCCCCAACCAAAATCCAATTCATTGAATCCCATGTTAACCCAACTTGTGAATACCAACACTAATGGATTTTTTTCCACTATCCGTTCATGCATTAACTCTCCACACTCATCACTCCACAAAAAACCACGATCACTATGCATTTTTAGGAACATTTCCTTTGTGAACTTTCCAATTCCCTCTCTCATTATTCTAACCAAATCTCTAACATCAGTGTTCATGTTGATTTTGTCACAATTTAACAATATAGGCCACACCAAGTTTCCAATGGAATCTTGTGAAAATGGTTCTCCCACCCTTCTCCTAATGTCAACAATATGAACTGCTACCACTGGTCTAGGGCAATCACATGATGGTTCTTCCATGCATGCCATAGCCATATGCTTACATATGAATGTAGACAATGCTTGGTAACATGTAGTTTTTGAAGATGTTCCATCATTCTCTGACTTGGCCCTTAGTTCATTGATGGCATTGGTATTGAACAAGAATCTTGTTGTGGTGCAATTTTTCTCTTTATTTAAGTCTGGTTTAGGATGCAACACACCATCACGCACACCAAATATGTTTCTTGGGGGGAAGAATGAAGAAGCAGAAGAAAAATCAGGTTGAGATATTTCATCCTTTGGTAACCCTTTGCATATTGAAGACCAAGTTTTCAAGAAGGCACAACAAGAACTTGCATCTAGCATTGTGTGGAGATTGCACAAGCAAATAGCAATGCCACCACACTTGAAAATGTTGACTTGGATAAGTAATTGGGGTAAGACTTGTTCGAAGGGTTGTATCTTGTTTGGTTCACATGGAAGAAGTTTGTTTAGCAATTCTAGTTTTGTTGGGTTTATAAATTCTTCTATGGTGAAATTCACTGAAGCTTCCATGTAAATTGCACCTTCATCATTGCAATTAATGTTGAAGAAGTCACTTCTTCTACCTGCAAGAGGGTAGAAAATAGTTAGTGCCTCGGATAATGATTTCTTCAATTGGGTTGAGACTTGTGAAAATTCTTGCATGTCATTGGTTTTGTGGTAAAATAGGATCATTGGAAAATAAAAGTTTTGTTGAAACACATCAAACAAACATAGTTGGTGTGTTTTGTGTTCATTTGGAGTTGGCAACAATGGTTTAATGGTTTCTCTTGATGTGATGTTAATTTCCATTATTAAGTGTTTCAGGTAGGATTTCAGATAAGAAGGAGCTAGGACTTATAAAGTGTCTCATAAATGTGTTTATTTTATTTGATGAACGCTAAAGACGTTAGAAGAGTATAAGTTATTAATTAAAACTCAACCTTACAAAACATTATTATCATGGATAAGAAACTCCAACAAGGCCTTAAATTAATCATACAATATAGGTTACAAATAATAATTTCATAGTAAAACTATCCTGAAACATCTAACGCATCTTAACTTTGATCTTCAGATATATTAGAAACGGAAAAGTTACTTCAAGGTTTTTTTTCCATAAAGATACTACACAAAAACACTGGACCATTGGGAGGATGAGAAAAAGTGGACGAGGAAGGAAAAATAAATTAATAATTGTATGATTGTGTAAAATTATGCTATGTAACTCCCACGAAAATAAATGTTGTCAAAACTAAAATCTACTTAATTCATTGTGTTATTGTGGCTTTTGGACCATTGAGGGGCTCTTTATTTTATTTTTTGCATTACATGTCGTGTCCTTTTCAAAATGAATATTGACCAGATAAAGTCCATAAATTAAACTGATCTAGAAAGATAATCAACAAATGCAGAGTATGGTAAAAGCGAAGCAAAAGGCCCAAAGGATAAATTCTTATAATTAAACAGACACTCTACAGAGATTTATATTATCCACAGAGAAAAATATTGCATGCAAAATTATTGGTCAAAGACTTATTTCTTGCAACAAAAGAGGGAATTTACTATTATTATTGTCGTTCATGCCAGGTTTCTAGGAAAAATCTTATCTGACTAAACTCATAGTCATAGTTATGATGGATACACTTTCTGAACCATGATGTAGTCATGCTATCCAATTTCCTATAAAGTATTAAATTTTCTTATATTTGGTATTTCACATTCTGAACCTTGTGTATATTAGTTTACTTGGGTAAGCCATAGATACCTAAAAATGCCAATTAGCCAATGCAATTGTTGTTATTACACTCCACCAAAAGATGGTTTGGCAAATTGTTTCTGAGTTGAGACATCCACATCCTATTTCCATAACAAAACTAAACCTTCAACTCACTCTCTACCTTAACCTAAATACCTTAAATCCATTATAGAATCATAACCAAACTTCAAATACACCCTTATATAATAAACATGCCTACCCATCTTGAATCAATTCCAGATAGAGCAACATGTATGATCAAGTTCAAAATAATAATATCATATATCCATTGCTTAAGCATGACAAAATAAAACCTGGGGGCTCTATCAAGTTATGTAAATGACTTTTTCAATGATCCCTCAATCTCACATAGTCAAGTAATACACCAAAAGATAACATTACAATTTATTTCAAAATAGAATGTCTCCATGCTTTTATGAACTAATTAAAAAAATTGATGTTTGAGAAACACTGGTCATCAAAAGAATGACCAAAAGGAAGTGAAGGAGGAAGAGGAGGCTGAGAAAGTTGTGGTTGGAGGGGAACTTGATGCTGGGATGGAGGATTGGGATCACACCCATGTTCTATTCTCAATGCCTCTTAAGGAGCTGCAAGCACAAAAGTGTATTAATTTATGATAATGTTCATATACTAAATTTTGGAACCAACAAGAGAGCTATTTGAAAAATTAAATTTAAGTCATTACTTTTTCCATACTTGAAGAAACTTTCAATCTATCTTATACCCCGCAAACGGCTTAGGTTTGCAATCTTAACCGAATGAAGAGTTAGATGAAATGGTTTACATAACCTTTTTAAAGAAACGGAATATTACTCTAATAATTTATTTTACTTCGATGTGAAAAAGAAGGAGGGATATTACTTCAATATAATTATATAAAATTATTAATTATATAAAATTTTGCAATTATATATAATTATTAATTATATATGAAATCAACTGGTCTAACCAAACAGTTTAAGCGATTAAATCTCGGATTTGATATCCAGCTCCGATTTTATAACAATAGTTACATGAAGATTCATAATACTACTCAAAACTATTAGAACAATTTCACCTTTTATTTATTCAATTTAATATTACATGAAGTAAAAATATAAATATATATTATTTTAGTCATACAAAAATATATACAAGTAATACAACCATGCATACCTCGTCTTTGCTGTAGTTCTTGTCGCTTGGTCTCTATTTGCATTCTCAGTGTGTTATTCCAAGCACTCCTAGCTGCGATGTCTCTCTGCCTCATATGAGATGTTAATACTTTTGTTCATTTTATTCCCTTTTCTCGTTATATATACGCACATAAACTGAATACAAATCAAATATTGTTTCTTCTTATTTTTGTAAGTCATCGCGGCCAAAGCATTCAATGAGTATTGAATTTCATTTCTAACTCGTATATATTTCATAAATTAGACTTTGATAGTGGAATAAGTGGATTGACCAAGTGGATGAAAGAGTAAGTTGAGTCAATTGATCATCTTCTTTTAGCATGCCTATTTGTATATGGAGTGCTTACTCATGGTTATAGATTCTCATTCTTCCCCCTAACTATATTTCCAATTTTCATTATGATTCTTTTTATATGTGACTAAATGGTAGAAAATGTTGGAGAATGTTATGGTTCAAGTGTTATAGTCAATTTAAAATGAAGTATGATTAGATGTTGATATAGTTATAGTGGTTAATTATTTTTGTTGGAGATGGGAGGAATTCAACTATTGGGAAGTTCTATTGTTATCGGGGTATAGGAAGAATGGGGAGCAACAAGTGAAATATATTTCACGCATTAAACCAAAATCTTAAGGCATTAGTTTCATGAATCTTTTCTACTAAACTCTTTCATTCTTCTCCTCATATTCAATGTGAGACTTCACACTTGAATAAACTCAATAATCTCTCCTTCAAGTGTGGGTACCACACACTTTCCAGTCTGCTCCTCCTTAAGTCCACCATGTCTCAGCCGAACCGGCTCTGATACCACTTGTTGGACCAGACTGCGACTGGGGAGCCTCTAACCATTGAGAAGTTCCATTGTTATTGAGGTATGAGAAGAGTGAAGAGTCACAAGTGAAATATCACATCTGGAACCAAAACCTTAAGGCATTAGTTCTATGAGTCTTTTCTATTTATAAAGTATTTCAATCCTCCCCTCATTTCCAATGTGAGACTTCACACTTGAATAAACCAAACATTTTTTTTAAAGGAAAGGAAAGATATTTACAAATTACATAGTTGCCATTAAAGGTAAAAGATCATTGAAATTTAATGGGTTCCATAAACTTCTATGACCACACCAAATAATGATTAATCAGTCAGCATAGACGACCACAACAAATACACTGAACTTTGTTTATACAAAACTAACCACATTTATATATCTATATGAGTAATGTAACAATATACAAAATGAAGGTGTGTACCTTTATTAGAAGAAGTTGTTCAGAGACGCTATCCACTTGCTTTTGAAGATTCTTTGCCTTATTTTCCAATGCATTTTCATATATCTTTCTCCTCTCCTTAGATTTAGCAGCAGAATTCCTATTAGCAAGAATCCTACAAATACAAAATAATTCAACTATCCTTAGTACATCAATCTTACATCCAAAAATGAAAAATGAAAATAAAAATACTTAAAAAAAGCATGATAAAGGATCATCAACACAAAATAATATTGTTCAAATATCTTATCCCTAAAACCACACATGTAGAAAAATGAAAGAAATATTGTGTTTTCTAAAAATAACAAAGTTAGTTTAATCAAATTTCTATGCTTTCAAAATTATTTCTATTGATAAAAAATAATAATAAAAAAGATAGACCTATTAGCTTTCTTTGGATTGGTCGTAGCAAGTTCAGCAAGCTTTTCAGGGGGCATGGTCCTTGCCACCACGAAAGATGAGTGACCCAGGTCAACATAATTACTTTTCCGACGATGAAAATCTATATCACTCTCCTCGAGTCTCTTTCCACTATTTTTCTTTTGATTGTCGGCATTTAAAATAAGATTGGAGTCCATATACCAGCTTCGGGCATGTCCTAAACTGGAACCCTCTGATGTGAAATTTGAGCCCCAATCGCTCATTTCCCTTGCAGAAATTGGATCACAGACACCCATTTTAGCAACATCATCACTTTTAATGATAGGTACTGATGGCGATGGCAGACGCAATGATGACAAAACAGGGAGGTTGTATTTGACAAATTTTGAATCATTTATTTTTGTAAGATAATCAAAATTGTCAGTATTTTCGAAGCCAACTTTAGAAGAGACCCTATAGTTATGGGACTCGTCCATCTCCATTGTTGAAGACAGAGTTTCAACCATGTTTGCTTCCATGGGTAATTTGTTCTTTCTAGAAATTTTATTCTAGATGATTTTTCGCCCTGTATCAAGAAAGAGAATGAGAGTTGATAATGAAGAATATCTAAATTACCAATATATTATATTTAATTTTTAATTTCTAGTAGTTATGAAAAGGACAAATTAATGTTTTAATTAATTTAGTAAAATTTATCATTTGTAATGAATGTGTTAATTAATTAGTTGTACATCCTAGTGTTATGAAACTCGGTTCGGATCGACCGTTCCGACCGGTTCAATCATAAATCAGATATTTGATAGGTCCGAGTCTCTCATCTAACTGGTTTTGCATAAAAATGAATTAACTCAATTTGACTCAATTATTTTAAGCCTAAAATCGGTGACTATGATGGTTGGACTAAGTGAATCAGAAAATATTTTTTTTAAAAACAATCAAAACAATGTCATTTTTAGATTAAAAAATCAGATATTTTAACTTATTTGTAGTTATGTTTGTCATTTGTTAACTTATATAGAAAAATTTCGTTGTTTAATTAAATTTTTGAACTTATTATTCATTTTTTTGCAATTAAAGCATGACGTTATGTTGTTTGACGATTTTTTTAACTTATTTATCACATTTTATATCAGTGAAATATTTTTTATTAATTATTTAATTAGGTATGATAATGTTTTTAAATTTGAAGTATAAAATTATTAAATAATATTAGTTAATATTATGAATTTTTTAGAATTTTTAATGCAAATCGAATCAACTATTCCAATTATGGACTCGTTGATCTAAACAGTAACTTATTGACCCAATACCCTACCTAGTCAATGATCGGTCTAAGTTTAATAACACTGGTAGATCCTCATTCACACGTGAGAAAGGAATGGCCACCAATCTATTTATATTTAAATATTTTAGCCATTTCATTTTTATGGCAAGTATTCAAATTGTATAGGTTTTTTCCTTCAAAAATGTAAATTTTTATTATTCTTTAATATTGAATAAATTAAATTACTAATTTAACATATATTTAGGAAAAGTATTATATTAGTCCTCTGAATTATTTTTTTATCATAACTTAGTCATGTCAATTTATTTTTTCTTATTTCAAATAAGTTGTTTGTGTCTACTATATCCTCGGAAAGATTAAAATATTAAGTGTTCGATCCCTCAGAGCGATAGTTATTATGAGAGATAGTCACGAACCCAAAAAAATATTAATTCTTTACCCATAAGGTGAGATATACATTTGGTAAGTCATTTAGGTTAATTTAACATATATTTAAATTTAGGAAATATATTATATTAGTCCTCTGAATTATTTTTTTATCATAACTTAGTCATGTCAATTTATTTTTTCTTATTTCAAATAAGTTGTTTGTGTCTACTATATCATTGGAAAGACCAAAATATTAAGTGTTCGATCTCTCACAGCAATAGTTATTGGAAGAGACAATCATGAACCCAAAAAAATATTAATTTTTTATCCATAAGGTGAGGTATACACTTGGTAAGTCATTTCGGTTTTCTAACCATCAACAACTAAATCCTTACATCTATGATGTCTTAATACATTTAAAAAGGTGACATTGCAAGCAATTATTTTTATATCCTTTATCCCTTGTATCCTATATCCCATTTTTATTTCTTCTTTCTCCCTTTCTAAAACTCAATTTATATTATTCACAGGAAAAAAGTATTACATTCAAAACTATTAATCAAAGACTTAATTCATGTAACAAGAGAGGGAATTTAAGATTATTATTATCATCACTACTACTATACTGTCGTAGTTTATGATAGGTTTCCATGCTAAATCATATTCCACTGAACTCATAGTCGTGGTTACGGTAGATCCACCTTCTGTATTGTGATGTGCCATGTTATCCAATTTTTAATAAAGAATTTCATTTTCTTATATTTGGAATTTACTCATTATGCTTATTTCTTCATCGTAAAACAAAAATCTTAGGTCTTTATTATCTTCTTAATAAAGGGGTTTAGGATGCATAATGTCTTTATGATTTCTTATCTTTTATTTAGATTAAATATTCATTTTAGTCTCTCATATTTTTTGACTTTACCAAATTAATTCATAATAAATTTAAATTACCAATTAGTCCCAAAAAATTTTAATATGGACCCACATTAGTTCTTCCATCCATACCCGTTAGTTAACATTGACAGATCGATCTATGTGGACTGTTAATTGCTGACTTGGTGTGATGCTTGGTGTCCTCGTTGGCAAATTTTACACGTCATTTATTTTTTATTTATTTTAACTCAAAATTTAATCAAAACAATGTCATTTTATTTAGTTTAAAAAAAAGTTAAAACACAAAATTATGTTGTTTTGATTATCTTGTTAAGTGTTTTACCCCTAATCCTTTTTCATCTTCTTCCCCACGATCTCTCCTCTCTTTCCACTTCGCTCACAAACACAGAAACACTATGTTCAAAATCCTTCACTTTTATCTTGCCTCTCCAATCTTCTCTTATTTATTTACATATCATTCTTCATTGCAAATCCAATTTTTCATATCACTAGTTATGGACTTCAGACACAATTGCCACACTGTCACTTCTAAGCTTGTTAAAATATGTGTTTTCTATTTTAGATCAGTTAGTTTAGATTAATTAGTTAGGTTTATCCACTACACCAGATATGAAGTTTAACAGCGTGTATTTCAGGTATATAACAACGCTTTCAAGCACGGTCTATGTGACCACACTAGTATATATCCTTCTTTGACAATGCATTTAAGGGCGCTATTGTATGTAAACTATACAACAACGACACCTCCAATGTGACCTGTTAGATATATGACCAATACAACTGCGCAATATAAACAACCCGCTATTGTCTTGTATAAACACAACAACACATATTGTAGGTAGCGTTGTTGTATAGACCATATATATAACAACAACACCTTAAAAGTGCGCTGTTTATATGTACAATACAACAACGCATATCGTTTATTGTGATGTTATATATATGACCTATTCAATAACGCTACATACAATATACAATAGCGCTACAACAACACATGGAGGAGCTTTTAGTAGCATGTTGTTGATTATTGTGCACCTGCATATACATTTATGAAACACAGAGGACAAACATTCTCAACATGGCACATTAATATCTGCATATCCATTGATCAACAAGACATATATTTATACTCAACAATAAAGATATATATTCTCAACAGCATAGACACATTAATACCCGAATGTATATCCAAATAGTTTGTATTATACATAAAAATCAATACAATACAAATTACAAACAATATTCTCATGTCATTTATTTTTGGTATATAAAATTACATACAAAGACATGCATCTACTTTTTCCTTTTCTTTGATCTTTTTTGGCTTGTAATATCATTATTTGGAGGAATATACTGATTCACCCAAAGCCTCTCATTGTGATCATCTCTTGTATATAAATTATCATCTCTAGTTGGTCCACTCTCACACAATTGATTGTGACGTCCCAAAAAAGGATCATCTTCGGTATCAATATCTTCTTTTTCTTGATTATCAATATTATTGATGATTATTTTGTTTGTCAAAAGAACAATAGACCATTTCTTATCAGTTACATCACTAACATAGAATACTTGTTAAGCTTGTGATGTTAGAATAAATGACTCATCTTTATATCCTGGCCGATTAAGATCCATCTGCATGAACCCTAACTCATCAACTCGAAAGCCATTGTTGTTATCAACCCACAAATAACAAAAAACCAGTAATCGAAACATTGTGTAATTCAATTCCCATATTTGTTCAATGACCCCAAAGTATGACATACTCGCATATATTGGGTTTCTATATTTGGCACTTGACTTATTCAAAGTACGAGCAATAATAGTCACACCACTATTTTGCATTTTACTTTGATCATCTTGTTTTTCGTATAAAATGTGAACCCATTAATTAGGTAACCAGCATAGGATAAGACATGAATACTTGGACCATTGGCTAACCATTTCAATCTTTCGTAAATCGAATGTGCATTTGTATTCAACTCCTCAATAATGTGATTTTTTACCCACTTTATGAAACACAGATTATGCTCTTTGGAAATCCAATTTTCATTCTTACTTGGGTTAGACTTCCTAAGCATCTCCTTGTGTCTTTCAACATATGGCTCAACCTCGTCGGCATTATGTAAAATATATAAGTGTGCTTGCTCCAATTTGGTTATTGAGATGGTGAGTATTTGATTCCCAGTAATCCCTTCACCTAATGTTCTTTTCGCATAGTGAGGCTTTGGAATGCTTATGAAATCACCATCGGCAAAGTATATGGTACAAAAGTGAAGAGCTTCTTCAAAAATACAACCTTATAGTCTTGATTGGTTCTTTATATAGCCTATTAATGTCTTCATGTAACGCTCAAAAGGGTACATCCATGTCATATAGAAAGGGCCACATAGGTGTGTCTCTCGAACAAGATGAATGCTTAGATGGACTATTATATCAAAAATGATGGTGGGAAATACCTCTCAAGCTCACACAATGTCAAAACAATTTGTCTTTGCAATGAAGGTAATTTCTCGGGGTCAATCACTTTGCTACAAATTGCCTTGAAGAAGAAGCATAACTTAGTTATGGTTCCTCACACTTTTTTAGGTAGAATGGACCATATGCCTATAGGCAAGAAATGCTCCATGAGTCCATGACAATCATGAGACTTATGACCTTTCAACTTTTGGTCTTTCATTGATACGGTGTTCCGAATGTTGGAAGAGTACTCCCCTGAAACTGTAACACCGTTGAGAAACTTACAAAATTCTAGTTTCTCCTTCCTCGACAAAGTCTAAGCTTCTAGAGGTAGATATGTACGTTTTTCCTTCATTATCGGTCCCAATTCCTTTCTTATTCCCATGCTAACCAAGTCCAATCTTGCATTCAAGCTATCTTTGGTCTTACTAGGGACATTGAGTAAGGTACCAAGGAGACTTTCAACCGCTGCTAATATAGTGAATTTAGTACAACCATCATATAATGGTTTCTCATCATCACTTATCAACCGCTGAAATATCTGAGGACAATCCTTAAGATCCTCTTCGACAATGTTTGCCATTTCTTCAAAACGATCCCCTTCACATGCATTTGTCTCAGGACAATCCATATCATCTATTTTCTCACCGTGCCTTGTCCAACATGTGTATCTCTAATTGATATTGTGACACACTAGATGAACTTTTAACTCAGTAGGAGTAACTCGGTTGGAATAACAACAGTTTAAACAAGGACAAACAATTTTATTCGGGTTTTCAGCATTATCAGTAGCAAACCTTACAAAATATTTGACTCAATCCTCATACTCCTTTGTCAATCGATTGACCCTCATCCAATTTCGATCCATTTTCTAGAAAGGAATTGACAAAAAATATTAATGAGTTAATCTATAGTTCTTATGTATTCTCATGCAAATGGTAACTAAATGATACATTGAATTTTAACTCATGTAATAAGTTGAAAGAGGAAACCCTAACTCAATACAAGCTAAATGAGTGAAATAAGGTGAAATCAATTTGGATATTAAAAAAAACTCATATAATAAGGTGAAATCAAACTCAATATATGAAATAAGGCAAAATATTTATAAAGAAAACTCACTTTCTGTGTTGAACGAGTGATGATTTTCGTTGTTGAACGAGTGATGATTTTTGATATGGAATGAGTGATGATTTTTGGTGTTGAATGATTATGAGAGTAAATGATTTTCAGTGTTGAATGATTTTGAGAGTAAATGATTTTCACTGTTGAATGATTTTGAGAGTAAATGATTTTCGCTACTGGGTAAGTGAGTTTGGGTATTGCAGAGAATGTGTGTGAATGTGGGAAAGTTTTATGATTTTTAGGGTCTGGTCAGAGTCTACAACAGCGCATATTTAAGATTGCATTGTTGAAGATATGTCATTAACAACGCAATCTTAAATATGCACTGTTTACGAGATGAAATTAACATCACAACCTTAAGCATGCGTGTTAATGAGACTAATTAAACTTGTAGTGATATAGCTATACAACAACACATCTTTAAGGTGGCCCTGTTGAAGAGATTTAATTAACAGTGCAACCTTAAATGTGCATTGTTGAAGATATTAATCAATTACATATGTAGAATAATTAAGTAATTGTGATTTTAATGACATTAATTTAGAGGAAATAAAGACAACTAATTCAAACCCGGTGGTGATATAGTATACAATAGCGTACATTTAAGGCGACGTTGTTGTATAATCGATACACAATTATCATGAACATTAGGTATACAACAACGCATATTTAAGGTGGCGTTGTTGAAGAGATGTCATTAAGAGCGCATCCTTAAATGAGCGTTGTTGAAGATATGTCATTAACAGGGCCACCTTACATATGCGATGTCTTATATGACACTTCAACAACACATCCTTAAATATGCATTATTGTATATACTGATCCCTAATTCTACACAGTTGAGCACAAACATGCAGCACAAAACCAAAACACATACATATATTGAACACCAGAACATATCAAAACAGATACATATATTGAACACTAGAACATATCAAAACAAATACATATATTGAACACCAGAACATATCAAAATTTTCAACAACTACATATACACCAGAACAGAATAGAACACTACATATATGTGTGACTATACATTGAATTTCTATGCTACAACATAATTTATACATTGAATTCCCTATACTACTCTTTAAAAGTAAATACATATTTTGACCATTCTTCCATAATCTGGGTGACTTTGTCTTCTGGATATGTCTCTAGATCTGCATCAAATTGGACTGGAGCTGACCACTACTGAATAATTGCATTCATGTAGTTCATCGTATAATAGCTGCAATCTTTGTCGTTGGTTTGGCAGGGGGTCTGTAATTATAATCAACTAAGTATATAAGTATAACTTTCACTGAAATATGATTAATATATTTATATAATTGTTTGAGATGATTAACGTCAATAGCTTTACATGAATCTGTTTGATGTTGTTTGATGAATATTTAGGACGAACATTATGGACTCTCGAAATTTGAAGCCCCCTAAACAACAGAAAATGTACTTAATTACTAAACAATAGAAATTTTACTTAAATACTAAACAACTAAATGAATAGTCCGCTCACTTAGTGAAGATTTCTTTCATAATGGTGTACTTGGTCGGACCGCCATGTTTCAATGACTCAAAATAGTATATTTGCTCCTCGATCCGATTAATGACAACCAGAAGCCAATGTTGTCTAACAAAACATATGCATACAGTTATGAAATGTTAAGCACATAATACGAAGATAAACATATACAAAATGATCACCCGAGATTAAAAGGTGCTATGAATGAATTTGCAGAATCTTTACATTAGATCATAATATCTGCAACATAATTTGTCTGATCCCCTATGTTCTTAGTGGTGGCATTGCTTGGCGCCACAGTAGAATATAAGTACATAATATACTTCCTTGATATGGTTGTCATAAAAGTACATAATATACATATAACACAAATGTTAGTTAATTATAACGTCAATAGTGATTAAATGCAAAAGTGAAATGTTAAGTAAACATAATTTACCTCGCATATACACATACAACACTTGCACCTATCCAAACATATTTGTAGACATCATTGACTTCATTGATGGCAATGTATTCTTGTATTTCAAGCCTGAACACCTCAAAAGGAAGTGGTACGATGATTAGTCCATATGTACCCAAACTTTCTACATGCCTGAACAACTGAGTACATATGGGTATATGCGACTCTTTGGAGCTGACATCCCCTGACGAATTTTGCTTCTTCGTCAACTTTTTCATGTGATGCTTGGAAGTCTCATATTTTTCCTTTTTCAGTACTTGTTGGGGAGCAGGGGATGCCATTGACTCCTTTTCATGGGTTGCGGAGTGTGGTGCAGAAACTTCACTATCCTAAAATATTCAATGGAAAACATATTAGTTACATATCAAAATATATAATAATAAAGAATTAATGAGCATTAGGTCAAAATTATTCCTTATTTGGAACTACGTGCACAAGGTTTATTGACCAAGTCACCAAAGTGCATTTAGCCCCTTCAATTGTCAAGATATCCTCATCGAGAGGAATTGGCAACAATGCGTCATCATCGATTGCAACCTCAATTGCGACCTTCACATGATTGGGCAGGATAGATGCATTGTGTAGCATCACATCAGATGAGTTGTGCACTTTACCAACACCCACTAATCGCCTTGATAGGATGTCCAAGAACAATTTGCATTTAATGATTCCCTAAATGTTAGTTGAAACATATAATTAATTAGTTTACGATCAAAATTAAACTAAAGGCCCAACAAATGAAAATTAGTTGACACTAAATTACCTCAAGAATGGTAATGTTTTGATGAATAGCCTTTGAGCAACTGTCGTTGACGCTACATGGGACATCGCCAGCTTGGCGCACCTCATCATCCTTTAGTTGAAGTAGATGTTCAAATTGATTGTAGCATTTCATGAAAAATCCATTTGTTTTTGCATCTGATCCAATTCAGATCGGGTAGCACGCTTCTTTTGGATTACAAATGACTTCTTGGTCACCCCAAAACCTACCCCCTGGATACGGCCCGGGTACTAACACAGTCCTACAGCCTCATCAAGTATCTTGTGTTGACTGTCCAGAGTATTTAGCTCTTCATTTTCTTTTAGGGCAACCTACACATCAAGAAAACACATAATGTTAAGTAATCGATCACATTGATAAATAAAATATGGAAATCAAGTTTAACTAAATGATAAGCACTTACAACATGTTTTGTCACTTCTTGAACTTTTTCATTGTCAGTTACGCCTTGCTTGTTCTTACAGGAATCCAGTCATAGAACATCGAGATCTACTGCATGTGAACTCGAAGGAGTATCGGTTTGCTCAAGCTGCAAAAACATAACCATTAATAATGTAATTAATTATGGTTACAAAACATAACTAATAATGTATTTAAAAATTAACAATACTTACAATATTTTCTTCAACTCCTCTATACCCTGCTCAAGAAGCTTTATATGGATACAGAGGTTTAGACTCACTCTTGCGGTTGTCATTGCTTACTTTCTGCAAAAATAAACAACAATAACATCAACAATAATATATGCATATATATATATATATACAAAAACATAAGTACACAATCCATATACAAAAAAAGAATATGATTTTACCAAGAAAGACTCGTCTTGTGTGCGTAGAGTAACAAAAGTCTTCCTATCCTCCTCTTGAATATGATTTATATATCTATTTGGAATTTGAAAGTTGGGTTTGCCATCGGCATCTCTAACAAGCTTTCTGACATCGGTTCTGAACTGTCGGAGAGTCTTTCTAGCCGATTTAAGGATGCAATCCTTGTGCTCCTCACCAACATGAAAATTTGACTAAAACACGTAAATATAACACGTAAATTAGAAATGTGAAAGCAGTACATGCATTCTTATTGTAAATACATATACATTGCATTTACTATACATATACATTACTTGCATGAAAATAGTGCATGCATTCTTATTATAAAACAGTACTTACTATAAATACATATACATTGCATTTACTATACATTTACATATATACCAAAATACACTTTTACTATACAACACGTAAATACATATATATTGCATGAAAATACATATACATTGCATGGAAACACAAATATACAAAAATGTAAATGGAAACTTACTGTAATCTCATTCCAAATAAGCTCCTTCACGGGATTCAACTGAACATCAGTCCAAGATCTGAATGTGGTGGGCACATTTTGTCTAACTGTGACCCCGATGAAGCTTACCAAAGTGTTGCCAACTTTCTTGTTTAATGTTTGACCTTATGTGTTCCATTCAACCGGTATCTTCATGTTCTTACTTCTTGCACGAAACACCTTCTTCATGCAAGTCATTCCACGAGACGAACGTTTGAAAGGAATAGTAGGTAGTGTTGCATCATCACCACTGTGAGAATTATCACTGTGAGAAATCATTGATGAAGTTTGTCAAGTTGTATTTACGTATTTCTGAGTTCTGTGTGTTTGAAAGTTCAGAGGGTTTGAGAGATTTTGATCATAGAAGCTTTGAGAGTGCATAGGGAAGTGTTTCAACTTCTGATATTTAAAACATCGTAACACATCAACATCGCTTATTTAAGAACGCGTTGTTAATGAGCACGCATCAACATTGTTTTTTATGGTAGTGTTGTTGATGCGTACTCTACAACAATGCCAATTTTAACAAGTGTTATGGATGATATGTTAAATAACAATGCAACCTTAAGTATGCACTATTAAAGAGCCTCCAAATTAAAAAAAAGGACACATCGTAACTATCAATTAATTTTGAAACTCATCAACAGCACATATATAAGAATGTGATGTTGATGATATGTTAAATAACAGCGCAATCTTAAGATGACGTTGTTCAAGAGCCTTGAAATTAAAATAACGACACAACTATCAATTAAATAACAGCACAGTCTTGAGCTAACACTGTTAAAGAGCTTCCAAATTAGAAAAACGACACAACGTAACTATCAATTAAAGAATACAAATATTAAAATAATGACATAGTGTTAATAACAATTATTTAAGTATGTAGAATATTTAAGTAATTTTAATTTTTATTGACATTCAAATAATAACACCAATAATGGCATGGAAATAATGACATTAAAGTCAATATGACATTAACAAAAATATTTCACAAAAATTTTAAAACTCATCATCAGCGCATATTTAAGAATGTGTTGTTGCTGATATGTTAACTAATAGCACAAGTTTAAATGTCCGTTGTTAAAGATCACTCTTATAATACAGTGTTCATTGACAACGCATATAAACGCATGTGATGTTGAAGTGTCATCCGTAGATCCAGTTTAATAGCGTGTGCTTTAAAATGCCCTGTTGTTTAGCTTCCGCCTTTTTTTAACAGCGTTATTTTTAAATTTTTTGTTGAATAGGCGTTGCGGTATATCAAATCTAGTGAAGTGATCTTTCACTATATAAACTCTAGTATTATCTTCGTTTAACAACAACTCACAAAATAATGAGAAACATTATTTTTTTTCTTCTTCATTTTTCAAGATTTTCTTTCTCATTCATGCATTCTTTCATACTTCATGATTCATTAAGAAGATTTCTTTAATAGCTCCACCATTTTAATATGGTATAGATCATAATTATTCTCCTTGATCGCTTCCGCTTGTCATTCTTCAATTCCAAAGATTCATATCTTCGAAGAAGGAGGACTGTCAATATTATTTTTTCATCTTATAATTTCCCATGTACAAAATTTTATCATTCAAGGTTATCATGGAGTTGAATCTGCATCAATTCATTTTGTATGGAAATCTCAACAAGGTACTCCTAAGCTATCATAATTGGTACCATCTTCACAATATATCACACTCTTTAGTAAAGCTTTTTGCATTTGTTGGTGTTTGGTTTTCTCTATTATTCTCAATTGTAGCTTCAAGATTAAAAAAATATGCAATGCAACAAGTTTTCAAGACCATGATGGGCCATATTAATTCATAAACTAATTTTTTTACAGTATTTTCTTTTCTGGAATGATATTATAGCATGCATTGTCACGGTTGCTGCTTGGCTTGTTTCTAGTCATTGGATACTAAACAATTGACTAAGCATATCTATATGCATCATATTTGTAAGCCATACCTTGTAATTGAAACTCACAAAGAATCAGAAGCTATGCTAAAAGTGATGATCATCAAATGCAAGAAGAAACATTATGAGAACCAATTCAAGAATAAATATTTTCACTTCCAGTGCATGAAATTTCCTACATGACTACAATATGAAGTTGAACAAAAGGTCTCAATTTTCAAGAAATGGAGGACTTTCTTGGTCTTGCTAAAGAAAACACTCATTCATTCAATTAATTCTTTTTTAATCAATAAATATATACTTTCTTTTCTTATTCTTCATAATTTACCATCTCCCCCCAAATACCTATATTTATTTACTACAATATTTTCTTTACCACTCTCGTAACCATACAACATTATTTTTAGTGTCTGATTTTTCCTCATTGAAGCAACATATTAGAATCATCTATTTTTTTTCTCTTTCATCCATTATGGTTGGTTTGGTTGGTAAAACTACTGTCATGATAGATGATTAAGCTTTGGATGAAGTTGCTTCTACTTATGGTGATTACGTTTCAGTATTGCTTCACATTTTGTTTTCAAGACTATGAGATTAAGATTCACTCACCAACAAGAGGAGGTATTAGAGTATATATGATGATTCAACATAATCATTTCAAGCTTGGAATGCTTGATACATTCCAGCTTGCAGGGCATGTTAAAATATATGTGTTTTCTGTTTTAGATCAGTTAGTTTAGGTTAGTTAGTTTGGTAGGTTTATCTTTCACTATATAAATTCTTGTATTCTCTCCCTTTAACAACAACTGAGAAAATAATGAGAAACATTATTCTTTTTCCTTCTTCATTATTCAAGATTTTCTTTCTTATTCATGCGTTATTTATTTAATGATTCCTGCCATTTCAACAATGTTTCTTCTTATTTCTCTTCTTATTTGTTTTGTGATGAAAACATTATTCTTTTTCCTTCTTCATTATTCAAGATTTTCTTTCTTATTCATGCGTTATTTATTTAATGATTCCTGCCATTTCAACAATGCTTCTTCTTATTTCTCTTCTTATTTGTTTTGTGATGATTTTTGAGGTGCAACTCAGATTTGATGATTCCATATGAAAGTCCATGGTGAATTGTAGATGTTGAGGTGTGGCTGAGCTTATGACGATGGACAACTATGAATAGAGATTCAAAATACCCCAAATATACAACCATGGATGAGGATAAAAAACCCCAAAAACTCAATTTCGTAATTCAATTCTAAAACTGTAGTTTTAGTGTGAAAATTCAATTGTATGAGGATTGAATTGGTAATGGATGATGGGTTTGGATGTTTGAGAAGGAAATTTTGTTATGAAAATTCTTTTTTTGTTTTGTTTTGAGTTAACATGTTGGGAAATGAAATTTTTGGTTGAGGGAAGTGAAGGTAAATGGTAAAGGTGATGAAATCTTTGTTTATGTGATGAAAGCATCATTTTGGTTTGTCATGGATGAAGATGAAGAATAAATAATGTTGAGGAAAGTGGAGCATAGTAGCCTAATGGTAGCGACTCGTGGGAATAGTGAATGTTTGTCCATGACGTCATGGATTCGAGTCGCAAAAGGCTCCCATTTGTAGGGAATAAAATACTGCATGTGGTATTTAAGCTGGTGGGTGATACGCTCACTATATTCATGGACCGGGGATGTTGCATGTTAGGAATGAGGTGTTACATAAAAAGGAGCCTTTTTAATGTAACACCCCAGTCCTAACATGCGACTTCCCTGACCTATGAATACACTGAGCGTATCATCCACCAGCTTAAATACCCCTCTAGTATTTTATTCCCCTCAAAGGGGAGCCTCCCGCGACTGGAACGCATAACCTCAGTGACAAATAGTCACTATTCCCAAGAGTTGCTAGTAGCTTAATGGTAGCGACTCGTGGGAGTAGTGACTGTTTGTCTCTGAGGTCATGGGTTCGAGTCGCGGGAGACTCCCCTTTGGGGGGAATAAAATACTACAGGGGATATTTAAGCTGATGGGTGGCACACTTAGTATATTCATGGGCATGGGAGGTCACATGTAAGGACTTGGGTGTTACCAGTGACACGTTCAGTATATTCATAGGCTCGAGGGTCGCATATCAGAACTGGGGTGTTACAGAGAGAGTGAAGATGCATAAGAGGAAGATGAATAAAATGAATGAAGGACATGAAAGGTGTTGAGAAATTGAAGGAGGGAGGTTATGGTGGTGAAGCTGGAAACAGTAGATTAGAGGAGTGTGTAAGTGATTTGTTGCATAAGGAGGAGAACATGGTTGAAGATTAGAAGATAAAAATTGAAAACTTAATGCTAAATTTGCCACTCACTTTTTCTGTCTGGTTTTGGTTCTAGAGAACCTGTGAGATTTCGGGATAATGGAAGAGAGAAATAAGGCCGAAGGAAGACACCCCAAAATAACATTGTTTTGGGTATAATTTTTTTAAAGTCAATACGCATCGATTTAAAAAAAAATACATGTCATTCAGTGATGTGTCAGGCACGCCCATGTGGACAGAAAACGTCCCGTCAAGTCAGTAGTTAATGGTCTATGTATACCATGTTGTTAATTTTAATTGGCGGGTATGGACCGAAGGATTAACATTGATCCATATTAAAATTGTTGGGGAGTAAATTGGCAATTTAAATTTATTAGGGACTAACTTGTTAATATCGAAAAACACAAGGGACTAAAATGTGTATTTCCTCTTATTTTTATTTAAAAATATTTATCATGTTTTCTTTACCGCCAAAAGGTTCCAAGTGTCACTCATGCCTTTTGGAGTTTCAGGAAATTCTATAGGGATAACAAATATTTAACATCTTTCTCTTGAGATCTATGTGTAGTGCATAAGGAGGAATGTGATCCAACAATAGTTATAAGATTTTTGGACCTTTTAATCTTTTTTTTGGGAAATGATTATGATGGATTCGAGACACATGAGATGTATGTTCCAGTCTATTTTTCGGTGGCTTCATGAATTTAATTAGATATGAAAACCATGTTGGCTCGACATAGTTATACAATTAAGGGATAGATGAAGTAACTTAAAGCGAGAAAACCAAATTGACCAACACTACTTTGTCTAAATGGAGGTACTTCAATGGTGAAGACAACATGAGAAATATCTACCCATAGTGAAAATCATGTTTGATCATTATTCTTTTGTGGATGAACAAATTAGGTTGGACTAGAGTTCCATGTAAGAGTTCTTGAATATTCGGGCTGGAGTTCTTTTGGAATCTGGATGAAGGTAGACTTGGATCCGACAGTGAAGGTACTTGAAAATGTTCTCCAACGATCAAGTCAGTAAGATTGGGGAGGTAATATCCAGGAGCAACAAATGAGACATGAGAAGTAAGTAGAGAGTAATAATGAAAATTTATGAGTTCTTAGTGATACATCCGGTTAGGGAAGACCCCAATTTATAGTGGTTGAGTTGGATGACATGACCTTCGAGGATATTGTTAGCGTGGCCGACCATCCTGGCTTGTCAGGGGTTGCTTTTACCATGTGAGGCGGCTTTGGCAGGATCGTACCTTGTACATAGTTGACTTGTAACTTGTGGCAAGTATGGTAGTCGTATTACAAAGTGTCCTTATCCTGTTGGTGGGGGGTAGGTGGGATTGCAAGTGGCATGGCAGTATGCTGTTAGAGGGGGAGTGATCCTAACCCTGACTTTGGAAGTCCGGCCCAATTGGAACAGCGTCGGCCAAACCCTTTGATTTGTTATACCCAGTTTTTGCTAGGCTGGAGAGGGGTCATCCTGGGAAATTAAGAAGTTCGGATGATCAGGATGGAACAGTTGCCCCTAGTCTAGTAGTATGTTCAATAGGCAAGCATGCTGGTAGACTCTAGGTGCATCAGTAGGGTATCGTTAGCCTTCTAGGTTATGTGACACGTGGCTAGCCATTTTAGCTTTGATAATCGGGCCATTTTGCGGCACAAAGTACTTAAGTATGACTCATTGGTTCATTTCTTGTCGCCTTTCGTCTTGGTTCTTAGATCGCCATTGGATCATACTTGAGTGTTTTTGGATGAGCAGGATGTGCTTTGAGTTGGGCTTTGAGGGGTGGTCTTGACCTAGCTTTGTCTATAAACATGGATCCTCACCTTGCTTTCTGAATTTTTTGTGTCGAACTTACTCTGCTGTTGATCAACCTCGCCTTCTTTCAACTCTTTCCAGTCTTCTTTCAACTTTTTCCAGTCTTCTTCCTAGGTAACTGTCTTTCCCTACTACTTTCATTGTCATGGTCCTTATTACCAACCTCGAGTCTAGCTCTAACGAGGTGGATCTTGTCTTAACCTCCACTCAATCTTGTCTAGCGGTTTCCTCAGCGTAGGGATCAGCTTGCCCAGAGAAGGGCGAGCAATTTGACCCTCCTAGGTCCGCTGGCCCATTAGAGGGGGATAGTGGTAGGAAGGGGGTCGTGGGGATGGACAAAGCACCTTTTCTGGAGAACTAGAGTCCGTCATGGATAGGGAATCCAATTTGGAGTATGATGTTTCTTCTGGTGACATGTTGCGAATATCAAGAACGTATATTGGAAAGGCGAATAGGTTTCTGATTCCTGAGGGTTGGGAAGTGTTGGGTACCACCAGCTACTTCCTAGAGGACGTGACACTCAAGGTTGTCGTGCATGCACGTGCATCGAATTGCATCCAACTACATGCCCTTTCCTCTAAAGAACGGGTTTGCTAGGACTTTTATGCAAATCGAGGGGATAAGTATAGCTTCTATATATATGACTACTACACTCTGAAAATCGGGCAAAAAAATTCCTTTGGACGAGTAGTATGTTGGTGTGCTGAATCATCTGTTGGTCGCCCATTCCCAGCTACATCCAAATGCTTGGGGATTTGTCCGAGCGTTTGGCCTCTTCTGCAAGGTTATGAAATTCCCTTGCACGGTTCACCTTATATGTTGGATGTTTCGTATGACCCATAACACCAACTTGAATAAAAAGAAGATTGGCCATCGCGGGTGGACATGTCTTCAATCAAAGAACAAGCATGCCTTGTTCACCCCTATGACTCCTCTACCAATAAGTAGAAGTCGAGGTTCTACCGAGTCGAGTTATTTGATTGTCGTCAAAGGGAGACATGGACCACGATAAGAAATGAAATGTATAATAACTCGTTACCATATATATTTTTGTGTTACATTACATTTTCAGACATGAATAGAAAAAACAACTCAAGGGCCTTGATACGTGTCGTGACCCGATTTTCGGTTGGAAGACTGACTCTACGACTTAGGAAGAGACGAATTCGATTTCCAGCTCTCCCCATTGATTTGGAATCGTCACTATGTTTTTCGCTGTTAAACCATGGAAAATACTCTAATAAGCCCAATTAGGATAAAAATGGTCTTTCAAATAGAGATTATGAGTTTGGGAATCGATTATGGATTGGGGAAGGTATTAGCAACCCGTCCGCCCGTTTTCTCTCATTCTTTTTTTTTCCTAGTGCTATTTTTCTTTTGAAGATCTTCTTGTCTTTAATGATTTGTTCAGGAGTCAATGGTGAAAGTATCACCCTCCTCGTTGTGTATTAATGTGTACTTATTTGTGCGTCCATCATGTATTGCTCTCTTATCATACTGCCATGGTCAGCCTAGTAATAAATGACTAGCCTCCATATCCACCACATCACATAGGAATGAATCTTCATAGTGTGAAGAAGATCTTGCTCCTGACCTTGGCATGGTTTTGATGAAGACACCAACATCACCAAAAAGAAGAAAAGGAAGATGACTTATGAAGACAAATGAAGATAAAGCTTCATGACATTAGATTAAGTCTTTGTAAGTACTTCTATCCTAAACTCTTAAGTATATACAAGTATAATTGCTCAAACTATTTTTTAGAAAATGTGAGACACATTTAAAAGACTTAAAACATTTTTCAAAAATAGTGTGTAATAGGTTACTTCATTGACTAACAGGTTACATGTGTGAGAAAAGAGTTATCGAACTGAAAAACGGATTTTTGAAAGCTGAGTAACCGATTACTCAAAGTGAGTAACCGATTACTCAA
>NW_017718279.1:0-2037 GCF_001865875.1 Lupinus angustifolius
GATACTTACAATTGGCACCAGAGCTATACTTGGGTAATTTACTCTCAAAGTTTGATCCTAACCAAGATGGCCAGAAGATCTTTCCTAAGAGAAGGCTTTAACATCAACCGCCCTCCAAGCTTTGTTGGAGAGTGCTACGAATTCTGGAAGATCAGAATGAGGATTTTCATTGAATCACAGGACTTGAACATATGGAATGCCATTAAAGAAGGACCATACATACCCTTCACTATCATCAACAGTATAAAGAAAACAAAGCCAAAATCTTCACGGAATGATGAAGACAAGAAGAAAGTGTAATACGACCTTAAAGCCAAAAATATTCTTGTGTCGGCTCTAGAAGAAAAACAATTCCTTAGAGTGTCAAGTTGCAAAACGTCGAAATAAATTTGGGACACTCTAGAAAAGATACATGGAGCCAAAGAAATACAAAGGTCTACAACAAATAGTGAAGCATCAACATCAAAGCAAAAATCTACATGCTCAATATGCAGAAAACCAGATCATCTAAAATGTGCTTGTCCATCCCTACAAAAGCATCATACGTTCAAAAGAAAGAAGGACAAGGAGCATAGAAGAACAGATGTTATATCAGAAGATAAAGATGATGGTTCAAATGCAGAACTGGGAATTAAGGAGCAATCACATATTTCATTGATGACTTCACACAATTCAAATGACGAATATGAGGTTAGTAACTCTGAACCAAATGATACTTTTTCATATGATGAGTTACAAAATGCTTTCAATGATTTATATCAAGAATATGTTAAGCTTTCCAAACTTTTCCTAAAACAGAAAAATGAAATTTTTATTTTGGAAAGCCATAACAAAGTTCTAAAGAAAGATATTGAAAAACCCACTTCTTCCTCATGTCAAAAATGTGTTGCTCTTGAAACTAAAATTTCAACATTAAGTCTTGAACTTAATAAACTCAACAAGAACAGTCACAATTTAGACAAGATCATAAAAATCCAAAGACATTCAACAGACCGTAGAGGTCTTGGCTATGCAAATAGTCATATGGCTAAAAATGAGAATGTCTTAGGAAAAACAATCGTGGGAAGCACTATAAAATTTTATAAAGAAAATGTTCATATTAATCCTATTTTTTAAAAAAAATCTTGGACACATAAACATCTACCCACTTGTTCTTACTGTGATAAAATTGGTCACACACCTATCACTTGTCAAATTAGAAAATATGGTGTGTCATCTGGCCAATACAAATGGATAGAAAAGAGTGCTAACCCCGTAGGACTCAAATCACATTGGGTACCTAGAAAATCTTTTTAATCTGTTTTGCAGGAGTGCTTGAAAGCCATAAGCATAAATATATTATCATGATAACGGCTGTTCAAAGCACATAGCACGTGGAGTTTCAAAATTATCATTTATTCAAGTAATAAAGGCCTTGCTACCTATGCAGTGAATTCATTACAATTACCTCATGTGGATTTATTTGGTCCCTCAAGGACAAAAAGTTTTGGTGGTAATTATTATGCTCTTGCTATAATGGATGATTTCTCTAGATACACTTGGACTCTATTCTTAGTCCATAAGAATGAGGTATTCAAAGCCTTTAGCATTTATGCTAAAAGAGTCCAAAATGAAAATTCTTTAAAAAATCGCTGCTATAAGAAATGATCATGGGGAAAAATTTCAAAACTCTTCTTTCGAAGAATTTTGTGATGATCTAGGGATCAATCACAACTTTTCTGCTCCTAGAACACCACAACAAAATGATGTTGTAGAGAGAAAGAATAGGTCCTTAGAAGAACTAGCTCGAACAATGTTGAATGAAACTAACCTCCCAAAATATTTTTGGGCTGATGCAGTTAGCACTGCTTGTTACGTTTCGAATCGAGTTCTTATAAGGCCAATTCTTAAGAAAACCCCCTATGAACTCTTTAAAGGAAGAAAACCAAACATCTCTCATCTGCATGTATTTGGCTGTAAATGTTTTGTTTTAAACAATGGTAAGGACAACTTGGGAAAGTTTGATGCAAAAGCAGATGAAGGAATCTTCCTTGGCTA
>NW_017718280.1:0-922 GCF_001865875.1 Lupinus angustifolius
CTTGAAGCTATTAGGCTATTGCTTGCATATGCTTGTTCTCTTAATTTTCAGCTTTATCAAATGGACGTCAAGAGCGCATTTCTTAATGGCTATATTCAAGAAGAGGTATTTGAAGAGAAACCTCCTGGTTTTGAAGACTACAAACATCCCTCTCATGTTTTCAAATTAAAGAAAGCCCTCTATGGCCTAAAGCAAGCTCCTCGCGCATGTCTAATGAACTTTCTAACAGAAAAAGGTTTCACAAAAGGGAAGGTCGACACTACTCTATTTATTAAGAAAATTAATCATCATACTTTATTAGTTCAAATTTATGTTGATGATATTATTTTCGGTTCTACTAATGAAAATTTGTGTAGTGATTTTAGCAAAATGATGCAAGGGGAATTTGAAATGTCCATGATGGGTAAGTTGAACTATTTTCTTGGACTTCAAATAAAACAGCTTGATAATGGCATCTTTGTGAGTCAATCCAAATATTGCAAAGACTTGTTAAAAAGATTCGATATAGATGACTGCAAGCCGATAGCTACTCCCATTGGATCAGGAACATACATCGATGCAGATGAACCCGGTAAATGTATTGAAATATCTAAATATCGAGGTATGATCGAATCTCTCTTGTACTTAACTTCTAGTAGACCTGATATAATGTTTAGTGTATGTTTGTGTGCTCGCTATCAATCTAAACCTAAAGAACCACACCTAGTTGTTGTTAAGAGAATCTTGAAGTATCTAAAAGGTACAACTAACGTTGGATTGTGGTACCCTAAAGGAAATATATGTGAACTGGTTGGATACTCGGATTCATATTTTTGAGGATGCAAATCTGAGAGAAAAAGTACAAGTGGTACTTGTCATATTTTAGGCAATGCTTTAGTTTCTTGGTCTTGCAAGAAACAAGCATGTGTAGCTCTAAGCACTG
>NW_017718281.1:0-731 GCF_001865875.1 Lupinus angustifolius
AACATATAGATATAAGACATCACTTTCTAAGGGACCATGTTCAAAAGAATGATGTATCTGTAGAATTTGTTGATACTCATAATCAACTAGCAGACATTTTCACTAAACCTTTGGCAAAAGAACCTTTTTATAAAATTAGACTTGAACTAGGCATTCTGGATGAAGCTTACTTGTCCTAAAAATGCTTTTATATGATTATGTGTATGCTTCACCATGTTATCTCATGCCTACTTGAACTTAATTATTTCCATTTATGTTTATATGCTTTTATTTTTGGGTTAAAATCCTTTTCATAGCTCTAAAATTGCATAAAAAATGGTGTTTCTAGAGTCAGTAACCGATTACCCACTTTGAGTAACCGGTTACTCAAACCTGTTGTTTGTCATTTTTAAAAATTTGAAGTTAGAGTAACCGATTACTCATAAGTGAGTAACTGATTACTCTAAGCAGGTATTTAAGGGAAAATTGCACTTTTCAGAACCTCATCTTCTCCCCCTACTCTCTAACTCGTGGTCAACATTTTTTTCTCTAGAATCTTTATTTGTTAACCATTTTGGGTGATTTTTGTGTCCATTCATATCACATTGTTCATTCTAAACACTTCTACACCATTATTTTCGTGATTAGTGGCCCGAATCAAAAGCCCCCAAAATCCCAAAACCCAAAAACCTAAAACTCCAAACTCACATCCATGGCTTCCTCTTCCAAGAAACAGAAAACCAATGCTTCAC
>NW_017718282.1:0-527 GCF_001865875.1 Lupinus angustifolius
CTTAAAACATTTTTCAAAAATAGTGTGTAACAGGTTACTTCATTGAGTAACAGGTTAAATGTGTGAGAAAAGAGTTATCCAACTGAAAAACGGATTTTTGAAAAGCTCTCAAAACTCTCACACAAACAATATACACAACATTCATACAATTTTCTCTCAACTCTCAAAAGCTCTCACACTTTTTCTTAGAATTTATCTTTGAACTTTTTGCAACTTGTTCTTAAACTTTCAAGTTAATTTTGCAAAGTTTCTTCAAGTGTTTCAAAGACTTTTACAAAGAGCATTATATACTTCTATATATATTCAGAGTTTGGATTGCAAGTTACATAAGTTTCATACTTGTAAAGGCAATCTGCCATAGTTGAATATTCTTCATTCTTGTAAAGAATTCTTTCTTTCACGGGGTGTGAAAAGAAAGGGGAATAGATTCACTTGGAAATGTGTTTTCCAAGGGTATAAGAATTAGGGAGTGTGTAAGGTACATAGAGATATCAGGGTGAGATATTGTAATTACAACTCTTAATTCT
>NW_017718283.1:0-5424 GCF_001865875.1 Lupinus angustifolius
ATTTTGCTCTGACGTTGGCACGGTTTTGATGAAGACACCAAAATCACCAAAAAGAAGAAAAGGAAGATGACTTATGAAGACAAATGAAGATAAAGCTTCAAGACATTAGATTAAGTCTTTGTAAGTACTTCTATCCTAAAGTCTTAAGTATATACAAGTATAATTGCTCAAACTATTTTTTTAGAAAATGTGAGACACTTTTAAAAGACTTAAAAACATTTTTCAAAAATAGTGTGTAACAGGTTACTTCATTGAGTAACAGGTTAAATGTGTGAGAAAAGAGTTATCCAACTGAAAAACGGATTTTTGAAAAGCTCTCAAAACTCTCACACAAACAATATACACAACATTCATACAATTTTCTCTCAACTCTCAAAAGCTCTCACACTTTTTCCAGAATTTATCTTTGAACGTTTTGCAACTTGTTCTTAAACTTTCAAGTTAATTTTGCAAAGTTGCTTCAAGTGTTTCAAAGACTTTTACAAAGAGCATTATATACTTCTATATATATTCAGAGTTTGGATTGCAAGTTACATAAGTTTCATACTTGTAAAGGCAATCTGCCATAGTTGAATATTCTTCATTCTTGTAAAGAATTCTTTCTTTCACGGGGTGTGAAAAGAAAGGGGAATAGATTCACTTGGAAAGGTGTTTTCCAAGGGTATAAGAATTAGGGAGTGTGTAAGGTACATAGAGATCTCGGGGTGAGATATTGTAATTGGAACTCATAATTCTTAGTGGAAAATCTCTTGTGTGGCAAGAGTACTGGACGTAGCCTTCGATGGACAAGAAGGTGGACCACTATAAAACTCCTTGTGTACTCTCTTCTCCTTATCTTTTTCATTTTATTTCCTATTATCTTCTGCATCTTGTTCTGCTGCACTTTAACTTTGATTTTGCAGAAAAAGCGGTCATTATTTTAAGACAACTAATTCCCCCCCCCCCCCCTCTTAGTTGCACTCTGATACTTACACATAGCTCCCAATAGTAAAAGGGGCTTCAAATTGTTTATCAACAAGCATCTCTCCCACCCCACTCAACCATTACAATCGGTATGGAGTGGGATGTGTCTTAGTTTCAAGATTTAGTTTGGATACTAATCTTGTGCTAAAGACATTTGTGCAACTTCCACTATCAATGATCTAACAATAAACCTTGCCACCAACTAGACACCTTGTATGGCATATGTTTCCTCCTTGGCCAGCTTCTTGGTCTTTGATTTGACTCCCTAAGAGCCTCCTCACCACAACCAAGTCACCTTTAGGAACAATAGCATCATCCTCCTCATGACCATCCTCTTCATCACTTGAGGCTTCGGATTGAAATTCTATCTCTCCATTAGTCATGATAATTGTCTTCCTTGTAGGACAATGGGAGGCAATGTGCCCAAGGCCTAAGCACTTGAAACACTTGACATCTCTACTCCTTTGACTTGTCACCATGGCTTGTTTACATTGGCTTGTAGTCACGTATCCTTTGGTGCTAGGTGTAACTTCCTTTGTTGGGCCCTTGACGTGAACCTATTGGTTAAAAGGCTCTTGAACGATCTATCTTGGTTGGTGCTTGGCCCAAGCTCACGGTTGAGTAGAGCTTTTGAGAGTAAGCAGCGGAAATATGAAATTGGATAAAAGAATATGGAATAGATTTGAGGTGAAGGCGTCACAACACTTGAGGTGTTGATAAGCCAAAGTGATGCTCTCCACAAGAACTTGGTTCTTGATAAGAACTTCTAATCTTGGTTTAGCCAAGAAGGTTTGGAGATACTCTCACAAGGATATAATCCTTTTTTATTCACAAAAAATTCAACTTAACTTAACTTGTTTATTCCATTGCAAAAGACTTACATTTATAGGCAAGCCACTAGGCTCCCACGGTTTGCTACTAAGACTAATGCATGGTAATATTCACATTGGATTCCTTAAACCAAATGAATCTACCCCTCAACTAGACTACATTCGGATGGTAAAAATATGAGCACATTTGTTTCGTGTGCTTTATTACAATTGAAAGACAAACTTAATGACTTAGGCCTAGGATGCCTTGATTGCCACGATTGGGTAGTGATGAGCATGGGATTCCATTCTTCTTTAAGTGCAAGGCTCATAATTAATTCATATGATGAATGAGACTTGATGACTCCTTAATTCCCACGGCTAAGCTTTGACAAGCTCCATTGGATTCTTCTAATTCAGCACATGGAAATTGTTTAAGCCTTCTTAATGATCCTCGGGTACACTTGATCTTAACATAGGATTCCTTTGCTAAGGAATGAAATTTCCTCGTCTAAGTGTTGATTAAAGATGCACTAAATAGCTTAGAATGTCGTTGGTGCAAGTTGGTAGGCTGCTAACGGCTAGAACATGTGCATAATGCACCATTAAGGTCTCCAACGACCACATGCTAATTCTACACGAGCATCTTTATTCCAACAGCTCTGAAATTAAATTAGGATCCCTCTGGATGAAATGTGCTCAGGTGAATTTAGCTCCAAAGGTCCACACAAGGTGGTTAAGCCCCATAAATGCTCCATTAAGCTACTCCTCGGTCATATTTTGATTCCCTTTGAGCAATCCTCCTCCAACGTCTACAATAGTGTTTATTTACCTTCCAAATAATATTAGATTAAGTTAGAATGACTTTGGTTCACGAAAAACATAAGTTGGTCCAAGCATTAAAGTGTCGGTTACACTTTTAGGCTTGACTTAGTCATCCACGAGCCATTTTTCATTCTGATCATTTTTATGGGCAGATTTATGATTAAAACACTTAACATAAATTAAATAAGTGTTGGACAAAAATTAGCCCACACATTTATTATAAAAATTAAAATTGCTCAATGCTAATTAAATTGGCTAGGCTTGACTCGGTCAGGCTACGCTCAGTGCCTGATGCGGCACACTAGGCACATGCGCCTCAGTCAGATTTCCTGGCCAGGCCAGGCTAGTTTAGCCCAGCGCCTGGTGCAACACTAGGAGCACCAGAGACCTCAACTTGGTCAGAGTTGTCTCGGTCAAGTTTCACGCCTTATAAGTCTGGCTCCATGTCAGGGCCAATTTTGGCGCCTGAGTCAGACCTGTGGCCTGTCTCGTGCACCTGGCCTGGTACATCCTTGGCTCGGTCAGAACCATTGACCAAGATGCTAGTGAGCATCTTCAGACCCCCTTAGGCAATCATTGGCTCACCATCATGGATCAACATTATGAGTTGTCCAATGACATTTTGAGCCTTTTTTGCCCTAGCCCTAGTCATAGGACCACTTCTGCCTTCAAGGCCATCAATATCAAGGTTAGGCTCTTTGGGGTTCAAATCATCCCCTCCTTCTTGAAGAGATTTCGACCTCGAAATTGTATCTTCTTCACCTACATCAAATGGAAACAAATCATCAACATTTATTAGATCATCATTAGATAAATACTTCTCTGGCACTCGGATGTTAGTTGCTTTGGCACAATCTTTAGTAAATACTATTTGATTGATTAATCCATCCATGAGTCCAATCTCGAGGCAAGTGAATATTGTATTGGCTTCCCATAAGTCATCAACCCCTTTGATGATTCCAAGCTCCTGAAAAGTTCTAGAAACATATTTTGGCAAAACAAAGTTAGTTGGGAAAAACAATAGAGGTGTGGTGGGTTGTTTTGTTAGAACATCCTTGTTGTCTTCCACTTTATCCATAAGATAGAGCGGTTTTCTCTCCCTCTCTTTTTGTATTTTCTTATCACTTTATCCATAAGAACTTCTATTCTTGGTTCATTCAAGAAGGTTTGGAGAATACTCTCACAAGGATATAATCCTTTTTTATTAACAAAGAATTCAACTTAAC
This sequence comes from Lupinus angustifolius, assembly GCF_001865875.1. Lineage (NCBI taxonomy): Eukaryota > Viridiplantae > Streptophyta > Magnoliopsida > Fabales > Fabaceae > Lupinus > Lupinus angustifolius. Next base: position 3,824 of record NW_017718283.1, read on the forward strand.
TTAACTTGTTTATTCCATTGCAAAAGACTTACATTTATAGGCAAGCCACTAGGCTCTCATGGTTTTCTACTAAGACTAATGCATGGTAATCTTAACATTGGATTCCATAAACCAAATGAATCTACCCCTCAACTAGACTACATTCGGATGGTAAAGATATGAGCACATGTGTTTCGTGTGCTTTATTACAATTGAAAGACAAACTTAATGACTTAGGCCTAGGATGCCTTGATTGCCACTGTTGGGTAGTGATGAGCATGGGATTCCATTCTTAATGAGACTTGATGACTCCTTAATGCCCACGGTTAAGCTTTGATGAGTGTTGAAAGGGTTTTTCTTTGGGGAAGAGTTGGCTTTCCCCTCTCAACAAATCGTCCTGGCAGTAGTGCCAATTTGTTGAAAGCAGAAATTCCCTCAATTCGGTGTGTTTTCTTTTTATTTGATTAAGTAAGTGAACTCGGTTTTATTCTTTGTTCACCATCTCAGTTTTGTTGAAATAAATTCCAACATCGGTATAATGGTTTCAAGAATATTCTAGTTACAACTTACTTTTAATAAATTTCAATGCTGGTACAATGGTATCGAAGCAATCCCCTCTTACATAATTATTAAGTACCTTTGAATACCATCTCGGTTTTGTGGAATAAATTCCAACACCGGTTTAATGGTATTCTAATATAATAAAGTGATGAATAGTTAGTTGTTTGAAACAAATAAATAAATAAATAACAAAAGAATAATAAATTTAAGTGACCTTTATTTATTTACTCCATTTCGGGTTCCTTTTATTAACAAACCAAACTTCTTCCTCAAGGAAGGTTGGTATTAAAGAATAAATGAATTGCGGAATGTAAATAACAATACATAAAAGTTAGTAAGTTAGCTTCATCACTTTTGTATATTAAAAGGTGTTTCAACAAATAAATTTATTGATAACACTTTACTATTTTACAATTTACACCTCTTTCAAGATTCAATTGTAGTATAGTATAGGGTTATGTTGAACCACAAGGAATTGCCTAAGAGAATGAATCATATGAACATGTCAATGCACAAATAAATAATGAGTTAAACATATTTTGGTGGTTTTTGTTGTTTTGAATTGCATATAAACAATTAAAAAGAAACATAAACTAAATATTAACAAATCATGAGGAGACAAATTCATTTTGAATAAGGAAAATATTTCTCAACTTCTTATGAATTTGAACTACTTAGACATGTTCTTATGTTTTACTTTGATTAACTCCAAACACCAAGTTCTAAAATCCTCCTTTTAGTGTATGTCCTAAAATGGTAGAATGATAATCACTTATATTTATTACTAAACAATATTACATCCACAAGAGACTAGGTTATCACACCCTAATCTTGGCTACTCTAATATTGAAGTAGTAATGAATATAAGATCTTAAGAAAAGTATGCTTAACTTGGCAAATAAACTAAGTAGTACAACTACTTCTTAGTTTATTTGTTAAGTGTTTGAGACAAGTAATTTTTATGACTTGAAATCAGTTTTTAGGTGATCAATCTAAAACGAGCATTAAGAATTTCTCAAACAAATAAAATTAACCAAAGCACCAACTTAAATGATTAAAAT
>NW_017718284.1:0-4907 GCF_001865875.1 Lupinus angustifolius
TTTAGAATATAAGAAGAAGTAGAAATACATAACCATATTCAAAAGAAATTGTTAGGAGCATGAGCCATCCATCCAAGAATTGGATGCTTTGAGTTCCAAATGAGATTACAAAATTGATTTTTCCATCTCATTTGCCTTCTCCTTTTCTCCTCTTGAATTATAAACTAAGATTACAAAACTTACTTAAATAAAACTACTATAAACTAAGAACAAAGGGAAAAATATCTAGGCAGAATGGTGAAATATATGTGTGATATATGATCTTCATTCGAATGAAATGTGCCTTTATTTATAGAAGTTTCCCTGGAGCCGCTGAGCTGCTTGTTAGCACCGCTCAACAGCTGACCAAACCCTTCAGCATGGGTTTGTCACTTGATCAAGCAGCTTTGTCACCTCCTTAAGCTTGACTCATCAAAGCTAGTTGTGAGCTATGGGACCAACTATGGTGAGCTACTCTGAAAAGCCTATGGTGGGCTACTTGAAGTGATGTCATTGGTGACTTCATGGTTTGCTTGATGGCTAAGTCAAGTCTGGGTGCACACCACTTAGCACACCTGTAGCACCGCTAAGCTGCTTGTTCAGAAGCTTTGACCGTGCTGACTGGGACGTGGCCTGGTGCTTGCTGACTTAGGCAGGAGTCTGGTTCACCATTGAGCTGCTTTTTGAGCAGCTTGGACGTGTGCCAAGCTTGTGTCCGACCGTGTCAAGTTTGAGTTCTGACTGTGACAGGATTAGTCTGGTGCTACGTTGAGCGGCCAAGCAGGTCCACTCAGCTGCTTTCTGGTGCTACGTTGAGTTCTGACTGTGACAGGATTAGTCTGGTTTTTCTCAATTATACTTAAGATAAATACCATAAAAGTGTATGAAACTTAGGTATGTTTGGCACTTATCAATGAGCTCCATTGGATTCTTCTAATTCGACACATGGAAATTGTTTAAGCCTTCTTAATGATCCTCGGGTACACTTGATCTTGGCATAAGATTCCTTTGCTAGGGAATGAAATTCCCTGGCTAAGTGTTGATTAAAGATGCACTAAAGAGCTTAGAATGTCGTTGCTGCAAGTTGGTAGGCTGCGAACGGCTAGAACATGTGCATAATGCACCATTAGTGCACCATTAAGGTCTCCGACGGCCACATGCTAATTCCACACAAGCATTTTTGCTCCAACAGCTCTGAAATTAACTTAAGATCCCTCTGGATGAATTGTGCTCAGGTGAATTTAGCTCCAATGGTCCAGACAAGGTGTTTAAGCCTCATAACTACTCTATTAAGCTCCTCCGCAGTCATATTTTGCTTCCCTTCGAGCAATCCTCCTCCAACAGCTACAATAGTCTTTATTTATCTGCCAAATAATATTAGACTAAGTTAGAATGACTTTGGTTCCCGAAAAATATAAGTTGGTCCAAGCATTAAAGTGTCGGTTACACTTGTAGGCTTGACTTAGTCATCCACGAGCCACTTTTCATTCTGGTCATTTTTTAAGGGCATATTTATGATTAAAACACTTAACATAAATTAAATAAGTGTTGGACAAAAATTAGCCCACACATTTATTATAAAAATTAAAATTGCTCAATGCTAATTAAATTGGCTAGGCCTGACTTAGTCAGGCTACGCCCAGCGCATGATGCGGCACACTAGGCGCATGCGCCTCGGTCAGATTTCCTGGCCAGGCCAGTTTGGCCCAGCGCCTAATGCAACACTGGGTGCACCAGAGACCTCAATTCGGTCAGAGTTGTCTCGGTCAGGTTTCACGCCTGATGCGTCTGGCTCCAAGCCAAGGCCAATTTTGGCGCCTGAGTTAGACCTGTGGCTTGTCTCGTGCGCATGGCCTGGTTCATCCTTGGCTCGGCCAGAACCATGGACCAAGATGCTAGTGAGCATCTTTAGACCCCTTTGGGCTATCTTTGGCTCACCATCATGGATCAACATTATGAGTTGTCCAATGGCATTTTGAACCCTTTTTGCCCTAGCCCTAGTCATAGGACCACTTATGCCTTCAAGACCATTAATATCAAGGTTAGGCTCTTTGGGGTTCACATCAGCCATCCTTCTTGAGTTTGTCAACCCACCTTGATGATTGATATTTGGAGCTCAACCCCAAAGAGAATTTAGACTTCTTTCTCCTCCATTGCTCCTCTACCTTTATTGCTTGTTGAACTAGATCATCTAACTCAACATAGTGTTGTAATTCATCAATGTCTTGGATGTCTTGATTCAACCCATGTAAGAACCTTGCCATAGTGGCTTCTCGGCCTTCATGGAAGTTAGACCTCAACAAGGCCAATTCCATCTCCTTGAAATACTCATCAACACTTGTAGACCCTTGCGTTAGCCTTTGTAGTTTGTTGTGAATATCCCTTTGATAGGAGTTAGGAACAAACCTTCTCCTCATGATCAACTTTATATCTTCCCATGTATCAATTGGTTCAGCACCAATTCTTCTCCTCTCCTCTTGAAGTTGATCCCACCAAATCATGGCATACTCCTTGAATTCCAAGGCTGCCACCTTTACTTTATTTTCCTCATTGTAAGAATTGCAATCAAACACTTGTTTAATTTTCAATTCCCACTCAAGGTAAGCCTCCGGATCATTCTTGCGAATAAAGGTTGGTACCTTTATCTTAACCCCATCTAGTTTGGTATCCTCCCTTCTTCTCCCCCTCCTTGCTTCCCTCCTTTGCCTACCCATGCCTCTTTCATCATCCGAGTCACTTGAATACCTATAAGCACGGTTATAAAGCCTTGTATCATATTCCAATTTCATTTGCTCCATTTTCCTTTGGAGTGTTTGAAATTATGTTGTTATCATGGCATGTAGGGTTGTTGTCCTTAGGGACAATGGAGAACTATCACTTTCATGATTAGACATTTTACTCAAACTCATGTTTATCATTCACTTTTTGTTTGTGGAAAATGTAAGGAATGGTGTATCACTCAACACTCTATCCTCCACGACCTTCTTAAGTAAACCAAGTTTGAACCAAGAATTTCGTGAAAGAAAATCACTCCAACTTCTCAAAATTGGAACGTTGTGACTTGAGTTATACCTCAAAGAAAGAGCTTGGCACTTTTTGTTTAGACTCTTTTAGATTCTTTTGAACCTTTTGTAGAATCACTTTGACACTTTGTAGAACTTTTTGATTTTGGACTTTTTAACACTTTTGACACTTTTTGATTTTTGGACTTTGACACTTTTCTTTTAACACTTTTGATTTACAGACTTTGACACTTTTTGACACTTTTGACTTTTGGACTTTGACACTTTTTTTGACACTTTTGAAAGATAACGATAAAGATAGATATACTCACTACCAAGAAAGAGTAGTGAATATCAAGCAAGAGACTAGCTCTGATGCCACTTGATGTGAACCTCTTGGATAAAAGGCTCTTGAACGATCTATCTTGGTCGGTGCTAGGCCCAAGCTCACGGTTAACAAGAGCTTTTGAGAATAAAGTAAGCAGCGGAAATATGAAATTGGATAAAAGAAGATGGAATAGATTTGAGGTGAAGGCGCCACAACACTTGAGGTCTTGATAAGCCAAAGTGATGCTCGCCACGGGAACTTGGTTCTTGATAAGAACTTCTAATCTTGGTTCAGCCAAGAAGGTTTGGATAATACTCTCACATGGATACAATCGTCAATTCATAGAGAATTATGATTCAACTTAACTTGTTTATTCCATTGCAAAAGTCTTACATTTATAGGCAAACCACAAGGCTCCCACGGTTGACTATCATTAAACTAGTAAGTCTAATACATGGTAATCTTAACATAGGATACTGATAAGTGCCAAACATACCTAAATTTCATAAACTTTTATGGCACTTATCTTAAGCATAATTGAGAAAAACCAACTTAAAAACAATACTTTTTGGATAAAATATCACAATCTTGTATATTTGTGTTTGTATTTCTCTTTAATGTGTTTTGTAGGATTTAGAAAGAAAAAGAAAAGAGAATAAAGAATCATGGTTCAAAAAGAAAAATCAGTCAAACTCAAGGTGCTCAAGGTGCTCAAGCAGGCAGTTTCGCGTGGACCAAGCTACGCTGAGCTGACTTGGACACCAGCCTGGCACGGTCAGACCCAACCTGGCTTAGTCAAACCAACCTGGCACAGACCAAGTTGCTCAAGCAAAAAGCTTAGCAGACCTGCTTGATCGCTCAGCCTAGCACCAGACAAAGCCTGACACGGTCAGAACACAAGCTTGGCACAGTCAGACACAAGCCTGACACACACCCAAGTTGCACAAGCAGGCAGCTCAGCGGTGCCACATGTGTGCTCGGCGGTAAACCAGACACCTGACCAGGTCAGCAAGAACCAAGCCACGTCTCAGTCAGCACGGTCAAAGATGCTCAAGCAGGTAGCTTAGCGGTGCCACATGTGTGCTCAGCGGTGTGCACCCAAAATTAACTTAACCATCAAGAAACCATTAAGTCATGCATGACCTCACTTCAAGTAGCCCACCATAGGCTTTTCAGGATTAGCTCACCATAGCTGGTCTCATAGCTCACAACTAGCCTTGGTGAGTCAAGCTTAAGGAGGTGACCAAGCTACTTGCCCAAGTGACCAAACCCATGCTGAAGGGTTTGGTCAGCTGTTGAGCGGTGCAAACAAGTAGCTCAACGGTGGCAAGGAAAACTCTATAAATAGGAAGGAATTTCCATAATTCAAGAGGAGAAAAAAAGAGGACTTCTTCCCTTAAGAAAAAAACACAATTCTCTCTTCTTATTTCTTAGTTTGAAAGCTGGGTTCATAGAAGCTTTTGTAAGTAAGTTTTATAGTTTTTAGTTTATAATTCAATAGGAGAAAGGAGAAGGCAAATGAGATGCAAAAATCCATTTTGTAATCTCGTTTGGAACTTAAAGCATCCAATCCTTGGATGGATGGCTCACGCTCTTAA
>NW_017718285.1:0-2005 GCF_001865875.1 Lupinus angustifolius
GGTTTAGAAGTATTAGTTTATTAAATTGGTTAATTTGAATTTTGTTCAAAAATGTGTAATTGTTTCGATTCAATGAGACTAATAGTTTTTAGAGACGGTATTGGTCGTAGACCTTCTTCCCATTCTTAGGGGAGTTAGAGACGACTCGAACCATGACCTCACTATGACAATCTCATAAAATTTATTTGGTAAAATAGTTTCTAATTATTTATAGATATAGGATTCTAGTAATAAAATAGTTTATTAATTACTAGAATTAATAGTTTAGAGACGGTGTTGGTTGTAGACCTTCTTCTCATTCTCAGAGAAGTTAGAGACAACTCGAACCGTAACCTTACTATAACAATTCCATGATTAATTTGGTGATAAAATAGTTAGGGACACTATATGAAATTAGGTGATACAACTGTTATGAATCACTTTTATATAAGATATTTAATAGCTTAGAGACGGTGTTGGTCGTAGACCTTCTTCCCATTCTCGGAGAAGTTAGAGACGACTCGAACCTTAACCTTACTATAAAAATTCCATAATTAATATTTTTATAATTATTTACATATATAGAATTTTAGTGGTACAATAATTTATTAATTAACTATTATTAAAGTAAATGTTAGTATAATTCATCGGATACATCATGGGAAATATGTCAATTGCTATATAATTACTAAGGCTGTGATTTAAGGAGTCAATATAAAGGGATTTAAAAAGATAACGCATCAAACAAATATAGGATTTAGACAAAAAAATAGAAATAATAAAAAGTAATAATAAAAGGTAATAACAAAGAAAGGGGTCTCCCTACTGTTTCACGTGAAACATAAGTTGGAAGGGAAAAAGGGGATTGAAATCCCTAATCCCTCGACCCTCTCTTCTCTTTCAAAGCAGTAGCCAAGGAGGTGGCGCGATAAAGGACGGAGGTTGCGGACCTTCAATTCCGGTGAGTACCGAGCACCGTAGAGAGAAGGTTGTGGTCTTCATCCTTATTTATTCTACAACATGACTCCGGCTGTGGAGTACCGGTGGTGGCCAAGGACCGAGCCCAATCATCGTAGGATTCACGGTCAAGGGTAAACCCCTAATTCTCCATGTCTCCTTTCTGCAACCTCCACTCTTCTTTCTTCTTCGTTTAATGGCGATGATGCGAGTGTTATGGTGAGGTGCGGTGGTTTGAGGTTCAAATCGCGGTGGCTTAATGGACTCGCGATGAAAGGACGGTATCTCCTGAGATAATGGTTTACGGTGGTCCTAGATCAATAATTTATTGTCGCGGTGGCTCACGGTGGTTCCGAATCGAAGGTGATTTTTTATTTTAACGACTATCCAATGCTTCAGAATATGTATGTTAGATGTATGTGTCTCATTTTGATATGTAGGTTATCCTGCGTGTATTTTACTTGTAATTATATAATGAAAATGATAGTTGCCTTACCTGAATGTGTTCATACTTACACGTTGATGTTATCGAATCCTTGTTGAGTTCCTGCCTTTTGTTCTTCGGCTCCTGCCTCTGTGTATACTGGGACTATTGTGTATCTGCCCAATTTTTCTCTTCTTCTCTGTGTTAATCTCCTGGTTACTTCTGCCTTTCTCTTTCTGATTTTATGTGTGTTGTAATCTCTGAGTGTATGCTCCTTGCTGTACGATATGTATGCTGCCACCTTCTCGGTTTATGATGCTTTGTGAAACGTGACTCTATTTTTTCAGATTGCTTTTGCTTGATTGTATGGAAGTTGATCTTTGGTTATGGTCGTGTGAATAGATGTGTTATAACTATGGTCTTGTTCCCCCTCTGATGCCTCTATAGTGGTGTTTTTATAGCTGGTTGTTTGCTTTATGTGAGCCTTTTGAACTGCCAAAAATGTGTAACATACTGCAATTGTTGATTCTCTGATTCAATGCATTGAAGCTGCCAATAAAATTGCCATAATACCACATCTGTTTTCGTTTGGGATTCTTTTTGTAATCAATGGCTCTTTCTCTATAGATTAGTCTCATAAGTGCT
>NW_017718286.1:0-3054 GCF_001865875.1 Lupinus angustifolius
CTGCTTGTGCTACTGTTGATGAATTGAAGAAGTTGCTACAGGTTTGGTTTCTAAAGTTTTAGTGAGGTTTTGATTGTGACAACCACTTTACTCCGCATGATTGGAACCTGACTCCAAATCTGGATGCTGTACAGTGACATTGTCAAGTCCAGCTTACCTTTCCACTTGCAACATTTATGACACTGTCATCACAGGAAATCTGTAGAATATAGATCATGAATTGATTCCAAGAGCTTAGGCACTGTTTTCTTTGGATCCACATTAGTAGCAGCTTCGAAGGCTTCCATAGAAGATTTGTAAATGGTTGGTGAGTGAGAGATGATACATTCATTCACGTGGTTAATTTGTTTGAGAGGTTTAAGCATTTCAAAGCATATGATAATCTGTTTGGGACTTTCTTTCTTTGAATATGCAAGTAATCTATTATTTTCTTGCCACACTAAGACCAAGGATTAATGGGTATAGATTGCCATTCATAAAAAATGTGAGGACTCACGTTTTGACTCTAACAACCTTGTGAGCATAATTCATTCCCTAATCTAATCTGAAACACAAAGTTCAGTGAATCTGTGAACTACAAGTTCTTAAAATCATATTTAAACATCTTCATGTCTAATGTTTGTGTTGAAAAATCATTACCTAAATTAATTTAATCAAGGATAACGTGTTTGCACTTTAAACATCACAAGACTATGATCGGTTTGATGAGCATAAAAATAAAAATAAAAAAAGATAAAATCTTTAACAAATTGAGTGTTTATTGATCAGGGAAAACTCTTCTGAGTCAACCGATGTGAGGAGACTATGAAACTAGGCTGGACAAAATTGAGTGTTCACAACATATTCATATGATTCATTCTGTTAGGCAATTCCTTGTGGTTCGACATAACTTTATACTATACTATAATTGAATCTCTCTTGTCTCCTCAAGAATTTGTTAATATTAATTTATGTTTCTTTTTAAATTGTTTATATGCAATTCAAAACAAAAAGAACCAACATATGTTTATCTCATTATTTGTTGATTGACATGTTCATATGATTCATTCTATTAGGCAATTCCTTGTGGTTCGACATAACCCTATACTATACTACAATTGAATCTTGAAAGAGGTGTAAATTGTAAAATAGTAAAGTGTTATCAATAAATTTATTTGTTGAAACACCTTTTAATATACAAAAATGATGAAGCTAACTAACTTTTATTTATTGTTATTTACATTCCGCAATTTATTTATTCTTTAATACCAACCTTCCTTAAGGAAGAAGTTTGCTTTGTTAATAAAAGGAACCTGAAAGGGAGTAAATAAATAAAGGTCACTTAACTTTATTATTCTTTTGTTATTTATTTATTTATTTATTAATTTCTAACAACTAACTATTCATCACTTTTGTACATTAGAATATCATTAAACCGGTGTTGGAATTTATTCCACAAAACTGAGATGGTATTCAAAGGTACTTAATAATTATTAAATAGGGGATTGCTTCGATACCATTGTACCGGCGTTAGAATTTATTCTAACAAAGCCGAGATGGGGCAAAGAAGGAATAACTTATTCACATGATTATTAAAAGTAAGTTTTAACTGGAATATTCTTGAAACCATTATACCGGCGTTGGAATTTATTTCAACAAAGTCGAGATGGGGAACAAGGAATAAAATCGAGTTCACTTACTTAACCAAATAAAGGAAACACACCGAAGAGAAAACTTCGCCTTCCAACAAATTGGCGTCGTTGTCGGGGACATATTGTTGAGGGGGGAAACCTCTAAAAAACTCTTTCAACAAATGATATCGTAAGCCAAATGAATCTACTCCTAAACTAGACTATATTTGGATGATAAAGATATGAGCACATGTACTTTGTGTGCTTTATTACAATTGAAAGACAAACATAATGACTTAGGCCTAGGATGCCTTAGATGCCACAGTTGGATTGTTAAGAGCATAGGATTCCATTCTTCCTTAAGTGCACGACTCACAATTAAGTCACATGATGAATAACACTTGATGATTCCATAATGCTCACGACTAGGCTTTGATGAGCTCCATAGGATTCTTCTAATTCGGCACATGGAAATTGTTGTAGTTAAAGCCTCTTTAGTGGTCCTGGGGTGTACATGTGATTGGCATAGGATTCCTTTTGTCAAGGAAGGAAATTCCCTCGGTTGAATGTTTATTAATCAAGCACTAATTAACTTAGGATGTCGTTGGTGCAAGTTGGTAGGCTGCCAACGGCTAGAACATGTGCATAATGCACCATTAATGCACAATTAAGGTCTCTAACAGCCACATGCTAATTCCACACGAGCATCTTTGCTCCAAAAGCTCTGAAAGTGAATTAGGATTCCTCTGGATGAAATGTGCTCAGGTGAATTTAGCTCAAACGTTCCAGACAAGGTGTTTAAGCACCATATATGCTCCATTAAGCTCCTCCACGATCATATTTTGAATCCCATCGCGCAATCATCCTCCAACGACTACAATAGCCTTTATTTACTTTCCAAATAATATTAGACTAAGTTATAATGACTTTGGTTCACGAAAAATACAAGTTGGTCCAAGCATTAAAGTGTCGGTTACACTTTTAGGCTTAGCTTGGTCATCCACAAGCCATTTTTCAATGTGAACATTTTTTATGGGCATATATATGATTAAAACACTTAAAATAAATTAACTAAGTGTTGGACAAAAATTAGCCCACACATTTATTATCAGAATTAAAAATGTTCAATGCTAACTAAATTGACTAGGCCTGACTAAGTGTTGGGAATGTAAGTATCAGAGTGCAACTAAGAGAGGGGGGTGAATTAGTTGTCTTAAAATAATGGCCGATTTTTCTGCAAAATCAAAGTTAAAGTGCAGCGGAACAATATGCAGAAAAATAATAGGAAATAAAATGAAAGAGATAAGGAGAAGAGAGTACACAAGGAATTTTTATACTGGTTCACCTTCTTGTCCACTGAAGGTTACATCCAGTACTCTTGCCGCACAAGAGATTTTTCCACTAAGAATTATGAGTTGTAATTACAATATCTCACCCCGAGATC
>NW_017718287.1:0-373 GCF_001865875.1 Lupinus angustifolius
AGCATACATGATATAAAGCACAATTGATATAGCAATAATAACAGTGCATATCATAATATCAGAACATAAAATCAGGTATTGTTTAAACATAAGAACATAGCATAATATAGTAGTATATGTTCAAACATAAGACATAATAAAAAGTATTCATAAATATGCTGAAAATACAAACAGAGTAACACAATCCTAGACACACTCTAAGACTCAGGCTCAGAATTGTCTTGATCAACTTCCATTCTGCTCAGCTTAGAGGAGATACAATGAAGTTCATATTGGATTTGCTGATTCTGAGTATCGAGAGCATCCATCCGGTTAGTGATGTAGCCTCGAAGAGAATGCAGTTCGTCCATAATCATCTGATTTGAAGGCATAG
>NW_017718288.1:0-520 GCF_001865875.1 Lupinus angustifolius
GCACCTTTCTCAACCCAAACATATTGGCCACTTGGAATACCAATTTTTCTAATATGACATGAATTAGGAGTATGACCAACATTTTTACAATAAAAGCATGTGGGTTGATGTTGATGCATCTTTTGTTTAGACTTGTAGAAAGAATATTGATCAAGATTTTCTTTAGAAATATTATGCATGCAATCATTCTTAGTTTTCACAAAAGTACTCTTTATCATACCATTAGTTTTTCTGCTATTTGTCTAGCCTAGACCTCTTCGGTCATTGGTATGCTTTTGAGTATTTAAAATATTGTCCAACTTATAGGTATTCTTATTGAACATATTCATTTCTTGATTCAATGAAACAATTTTAGTTTCAAGAGTATCACATTTTGGACAATCAATGCACTTGTCATTTGATTTGGATTTTAAAGCATCCAAATCTTTTTGTAGAATTTTATTTTGCTTCTCAAGAAGTTCTATAGTGTTTTTCTGATTTATGCACACTTTAGAGAGTCTAATAAATTCTTCATGTAATT
>NW_017718289.1:0-389 GCF_001865875.1 Lupinus angustifolius
TAACATTTGTTCTTCTATGCTTCTTGTCCTTCTTTCTTTTGAAAGTATGATGCTTTTGTAGGGCTGGACAAGCACATTTTAGATGATCTGGTTTTTTGCATATTGAGCATGTAGATTTTTGCTTTGATGTTGATGCTTCACTATTTGTTGTAGACCTTTGTACTTCTTTGGCTCCATATATTCTTTCTAGAGTGTCCCATATTTCTTTCGACGTTTTGCAACTTGACACTCTAAGAAATTCTTTTTCTTTAAGAGCCAACACAAGAATTTTTTTGGCTTTAAGGTCGTATTGAACTTTCTTCTTGTCTTCATCATTTCATGAAGATTTTGGCTTTATTTCTCTTATACTGTTGATAACAGTAAAGGGTATATATGGTCCTTCTTCAATG
>NW_017718290.1:0-685 GCF_001865875.1 Lupinus angustifolius
TCAATTCTACCTAAAAAAGTTCGAGGAACCATAACTAGGTTATGCTTCTTCTTCAAGGAAATTTGTAGCAAAGTGATTGACCATGAGAAATTACCTGCATTGCAAAGACAAATTATTTTGACTTTGTGTGAGCTTGAAATGTATTTCCCACCTTCTTTTTTTGATATAATGGTTCATCTAAGCATTCATCTTTTTCGAGAGACACAACTATGTGGCTCTTCCTATATGAGATGGATATACCCCTTTGAGCATTATATGAAGATATTAAAAGGGTATGTGAATAATCAATCAAGACTAGAGGGTTGTATTGTCAAGCGATATGTTGTTGAAGAAGCTCTTGATTTTTGTACCGGATACCTTACCGATGGTGATTTCATTTACATTCCAAAGCCTCGATATGCAAAAAAAAAAAACATTTGGTGAAGGTATTACTAGGAATGAAATATTGACTATAACAAGAACCGAATTGGAGCAAGCGCACTTATATGTTTTACATAATGTCGTCGATGTTGAGCCATATGTTGAAACACATAAGGAGATGTTAAGGAAGTGTTACCCAAGTAAGAATGAAAATTAGATTTCCAAAGAGCATAATCAGTATTTCATAAAGTGGCTAAAAAATCACATTGATGAGGAGTTGAATATAAATGCACATTCGGTTTCCGAAAGATTGAAATGGTTAGCC